>NC_056750.1:743159487-743184487 GCF_019279795.1 Protopterus annectens | reverse complement strand
TTTTCTTTATGGCAAAGAAGATATAGAACAGGTGTGAGATAGGAAAGGGCATTTGAAAAATTGAAACCAAACATTTGCAGACTACCAGGTTTAAATGACATGGAAAACTTTAAAGTTTATTTAAAAAGAAGGGAGTTAGCACATTGACTCAGATCATATAATCTCTCTACTCACATGACTGCCTTGTAGCTTGTATAAAATTAATGGGTTTTTAGTTTTTATTCCAGTATGAGGAAGTCCACTCGAGGGAAGAAAGCATTTACTTTGATACTGTGTTTTTATGTATTTATTATTTTATTAAATCACGACTACACTTTGCATCATTTATTTCATAAAATGAAGTATGATCTCTTTTCAGACTTTTTCATAAGTGCATATTCATCGTTAAGATTTAGATGAATTCTGCCCAAGTATAACACTTTTCCTTTCATTTGGGAAATACTGGGATTCTGTCGCAAGCTGGAAGACCTTCATTTTAATTTAAATGAATTGTGGGCAATGCTTACAACAGAATGCAACCTAATTGATATTTCCCTTACATGGTCCTGCAAGAAATATGTAGCATTTGAAGTACAACATTTTTGCATTTAGGAAATAAGTCAAAGCGAAAAGAAGATTACAGTATTAATCTCCCTGGAGGGAAGCAGATCATAAGACACTGATATCATGTCATCCTTGAAGGTCATGTGATGTTGACACCCTCAGGGACAGGGTGCTGTTCACATAGTAAATCATTTTTTAATCTGGATTCATTTTGGTTTGTGTTTTAGTTTATGATGATATTCATTTTCTGTGTGTGTGTGTGTGTGTGTGTGTGTGTGTGTGTATATTTGGGGGGGGGGGGGCATTCCATTTTGCAGGAGGAAAACTTGATGGCATTTTACTTCTAAAACATCATTATAGAACCTTATTTTTTTCTGTCTGCAATAAGAGCAGGAACTTGTCTTGTTACCTACAATGCATGACATGAAATTTCTCCACTGTTGATAGCCAATCACTTTGCAATTTCTCAGCCGTCTTTTTGAGATAAAGCATAAAGTACGCTGCATAAGTAAACTTATAACAGCAGATGTTTGAATGATCACTGCTGCAGTAACCTTAGCTAGATGGATCATATCCTGCCAAGGATATATGAACTGGTTAACTTCCAAAGCTAGATGGCACCTTCCATGGGCTCAAACTATTAGGCAGTTCAAGCTGAGCTGCCTAAAATCACAAGTTTGAATGCCAAGACCTTGACAGATTTGATGCTAACAGACAGGGAGGCTGAGCTCTGACAGGACATAACTAAGTGCAAAAATATATACTTATATGCAAAATGGGAAAAGGGGTTGAGGATGGATGGATACACACCTTGGCCATACCTCTTAATCTCTTAAATTAAGAAATGTGGACAAAGTCTAAAATAATGGGGAGACAAAGGACCAAAAATAGGGACACATTTTAAATATTGCTCTTATAAACTTAGAGCGCTGCTAGAATAACAGGATTTGTGTTCAAAGGATATGATGTCTGAAACTCAACTGTATGCCATCAATTGGTCACTATCTTGTGACTTCAATCCTCAATGATATGCTAGAAAACCACAGATGTTATGAGGAAAAGAAATATTTCAGGAAAAAATCTGGACATTCTGGAAAAATCCATAGATTTGACAGGTATGACCTAAGCATAATAAAAAAAAATGGGGAATGGAGACATGGAGAGGCTACTGAACACTGATCATCTGGAATATCAACTGTTATGGTAAGTTTAATTACACAACTGTACAATGTTCATCATATCGATGACTGCTGCAGTAGCCTTAGCTATATGGGTAGATTACCCTAACTTAGTACATTTGGGAGTAAGAAAGATAAGGGACCAGGAGCTCCTGGAGAATGGTTCTAGCTAAGCCTGACCCAGATCTAGGGAAGAAATCAAGCTTGCAATACTTTATAAACAGATGTAGAAAGGACCAAGATGCTACTTGTACAGTATTTCTTGAATATGATCCTTTTAAAAAAATATCCATAGATACAGCCATGCCCTTTATAGAATGGGCTTGGACTCTACCTGGAATAGTTTTGTTGTGGTGAGAATAACAAAAGTTACGCTATTCTGAAATGGTTGTCATAGGCTACCATTTTGACACAGGATCTTATTTCCACAAGAAATGGACTGATCAACAGATAAGAAAGATTTCTTCTGTCAAGGATAGTACACAAATAATTTGTGGGCATCCAAGGTATGAAGAATCCTATGCTTCTCGTTTTCAGGTTCAGCACTGAAAATGGAGAGACGGATAGTTTGGCTTAAAATTAACTCAGATATCACTTCAGGCAAAAAAAGAGTTTACACCTCAGATATTCTTCTTGCAGAAGACACAGCAATCATCAAATCAGTTTCTGAAGTTTAGAAAATTTGTTTTCCATGTTAACCTCAAGTTAGGCAGATGAGCTATTTCAAATCGAGCCAAGCGCTAGCTTCTCTAACACAGAAATATGATCATAAAGAAACGCCACCAGTTTTCTTACAGGTGTCTTATGCAAAACCCTTTTTAAACTCACACATATGAGAAAGAGTGCCTTGAAAGAGGAGGATCCATGGTCAGACATGCAGAAATGACGGATAAATTAACCTTGATGGAGGCATAAGAAAGGCCACAGAAGTGCGACTCACACAACTATAAAACTCTAGTCCTGAATGAGTCTGGTCATGTAGTCAGCACCAAATAGAAAACCATTCACATTTGGTGATAAATGATTTTCTTCTAACAGGCTTTCTTGACTCAATTAGTAGCGGACATGCATTCTCAGTAATCTGGTGCTTAAAGGGAATTAAAATCCTATCATGCAGACACAGTCAGTTGAAATTGACTAGGGGTCAGGGTGTATCAAACATCCTTGTTGTTCTTGTGTGAGTAAATCCATTCTATGAAGAAGCTTGAGGTAATTATTCCTGACCATTTCCAAAAGAAGGCAAAACCATTGCTGCCTTAGCCAGAAGGGAGTCATCACAAAGACCTTTGGGAGTCCCTTCTGTATCTTCAGGACAACTCTGGTTATCAGTGGACAGTGTAAAACAGCATACAGAAACATTCCTTTCAAAGAAAAAGAAAGGCATCTGTCTTCTAGGCCTTATTGCATTGAGTCCTGGAGCAATATTATGCCAGCTAACTGCTCAGAGAGGAGGCTAAGAGGTCTATTTTAAAAACTCCCCACAAATGGATCACATCTTGGAAGGCCTCCCAATCTAATTGCTATTTGTGTGGGTCTGCCTTTGTCCTGCACAGCCTGTCTGCCACACGGTTTTGCTCATACAAGATGTAGTAAAAGTAGAATAAGATTCTGTCATGAACTGGTATTCCAAGCGGATATGGCTAGTCTGCATAGGGGGAAGCCCATTGTTTGCTAATGTACCACAAGATTGCTGTACTGTCTGTAACAGCTTTGAAGAGGTCTTGGGGACCAATTCCAAGAGTAGCATTCCTTAATCAGAGCACGCCTCTGATTTCTATTTATTTGCTTGCATCTGTCCATGGTGTTTTACACACCTTGCACTTTTATCCCTCATGAAACTGCTACCCAAGCAACATCTAAGGCATCTGTGGTATCTGACTACTTTGAATTGGGGTGGGGGGGGGGGGGCAGCCTGGAGTTAGAGAAATCTGCTGTATCCACGTAGAGATTTCTCTTCTGACAACCCCTGAACTAGGATTTGAAAAGATAATGGGTGTTGGTGCTGGTGCAATTATATCTTTCTCATGTGGATTGCTGCTTGAAATATCATGACAATCATGGATACCACGAGACCCAAAATCCTGACGTATTCCCTCAGTGTGACTAAAGACTGAGTGGAAGCCTTGAAAAAGGTCTAGAAATAGATTTTTGTTTTGCTGTGGAAGAAAATCTCCCTGAACTGAGGTGTCTAGTTGAGTTTCATAGAACATAATCCTGTGTCACCGTCATCATCCTGAACCCCGTTTTTCCCATTTCTACATAAGGTCAGGGTATCATGTTAACTATTGCTCTCTCTCCTCGATGCTACACTCCTGCCTTCTTCACTGTACATCCTACCACCAGTTTCACGCACTTCCTTTCCATTATTTGTAGCTTTCTCATCTGCTCTGCCTTTATTGCTCAGGTTTCTGTACCATACATTAATACTGCTTGCACCACTGTTTTGTATACCTTGCTTTTCAGCTTCTTTGGGATTGTTCTGCCATGCGGTTCACCTGACACTCTATGCCAGTTGGCTGCAGACCCTCTGATTTGAGCTCTGACCTCTTCATTCATACTTCCCTTCTCCTCTCCCAGATAATGGAAGCTGTTAACCTGTTCCACTGCCTTCCCTTCGATCTCTATTCTCAGCTTCTTCTGATTTCCCCAATTTGCTGCCATTGCCACTGTTTTATTTGCACTCCGTTTCATCCCATGTGCCTTCAGTTTATGCAATCCATTCCCCTATCTGTTGCTAAAGTTATTGCTCAGAGTCTGCCTGTAATGCCACACCGTCTGGATACAGCAACATTGTTGATCTGTTCCTTCCAACTTGTAATGTAATCCATCAGCAGTATGAGCATCAATGGACTACTGTAATCCTGCTCGAGTCAAAAAAAAATTTTGAATGTTCTTTTGGCATCCCAGTTTGTTTAAGAGACCTTTCACTTAAGTGAGAGATTACTGACACTTTGAAAAAGAATCTGCAAAGGTAAACAAGTCATCTAAATATGTAAAAATGTGGATACTCCATAGCCTACAATAGCTAAAACTTGAGCTATACACCAAGTGAACAATCTTGGTGCAATAGATAATTTAAAGGGCAAGGCAAATTAATGATAATGTGATCTAGACACAGAAAATCCTAAGAAACGCCTGACATCTGGATGAATAGAGATGTGATGATGAGCACCTTTTAAGTCTAGTGTTTCCAGCAACATATGTGAGGAAGAATGGGAAACCGGTTTTGAAGTGACAGCAACCTGAAAATGGGCACAATTACAAATATGTTTAGAAAATAAAGATAAAGAACTGGTCCCAAAGCATTTTCTTTTTTGGCACCAAAAATTTCTTTGAATGAAAACCTTTCCAACAATCAGAAACAGGAACTGTCTGTATTACTCCATGAGGCAATACAAGTTGAAGGACATGGGGAAATAGAATAACCTGCTCTAGTGGATGATGACTCACCCAATGTCATTTGTAAACCTGAGGGATGGTCTTCAGAACTTACTTGTCTGATACTATCTGTTGCAAAAAAGATAAGAGATTCATACTTTCTGGAGGGAAAAAAGGGTGGGAAGGTTAGGTCTCCTAAATAGGGTGGTGAGCTAGGCCCACTGAGTAGTCCTTTTGATTTGTTGGACTGTCCTTGGCTTTGGGGGTACCTGTATTCTTTTTTGGAACCCTCTTGCCATTTTCTTCTTAAACATTTCAGGAGACTATCGATTTCATTTCTTATATGTTCATAGGAGGTTACCAGGCTAATGGTCATAGTACCTTTACAATCCTAGCCTTGCAAAAAACCTGTGTGCCCCAGTTGATCATATGTAGGTGGTGGTTGTTAGCAGAGCTCATCTATGATCAGCACCAACTGCCCCTGCTCATGACGGACATGGGCACCATCCCCAAGGTGAATTTATGATTACCCATCCTATAGTCACGATTGCACTTAAATAGTCATTGAGGAGCTCTGATTCACTTAAAGTGGAAGCTTATCTATAAGAGTCGCAGTCTCTTGTATACATACATACATATATATATATCTATATATATATATATATATATATATATATATATATATCTGTCACTCCTACATGTTCTGTTAAAGTCACAGGCTAGGTTGAGATCCCTGGATTGAGTGACTCTTGTCCCATTTGATTTGCAGATGCGCAGCATTTCCATTAGGGCAGTACTCTGTAGACCAAGTCACCTCTCAGCAGCCTGTATGATACTGTGTACAGTGGCAAGGCTTTCAGTTGTTCTATCGAGGTCCTATTTTGGAGGCCCTGAATTCCCTCCAATTGCTGTAGGTATCTGGTGAGGTACATACACAGAAAGGAGCATTGTACTCCATTAATGATGAGATTCAAGTGCAGCGGAGTTATAACCTCCTTGGTATTGGATGCGATGCCCTTATTTATGAGATGCACAATGTAGAAGGCTTTCCTTACCACTATGGACATATGGTGATCAAAGTTTAGATTGCTAACAACCTGTGCTCCCAAGTCTTGCACCACTGGGTTTGAGCTTAGAGGCTGTAATTGGCAGGGGCTACTTCTTTGCCAAAGGGGATAATGAGGCATTTTTTTGTGTGTGTGTGTTTAGTTTTAGTCTGTGGCTTTGCCATCAATCATTTGCCTGTGTCAGCCCCTTCTGTAATATGTTAACTTTGTTGGACCCAGTTTACAATCATCTGCAAACTTCTTGGTAAGCAACAGGTCATCTACTTTTGCCTGGAATTCAGAAAAATAGATTCCAAACAGAAGAGGGCCCAGTACAGATTCTTGTTGTACACCACTGGTACCTGGTCTACTGGTGAGCCAGTTGTCAACTCAGCTAGTGACTTATGGGTTAATTCCCAGCTGGGAGAGTTTCTCAATGTTCCCTGAGTAGGGAATTTTACCAAATGCCTTGGCTAAATCAAGATAGGGGATATGTATTGCTTTCCCCTCATCCAGAGCTTTGGTGACATTCTCAAAGTCGTTCACCAGGTTTAATAAGCAAGATCCACCCTTGACAAACCCAAAATGGGTTGGGTCAAGAGTCTGAAGGTTGCCTATGTCCTGGTTGATAAGGTCCATGATGATCCTTACCATGGCCATGCTCGTCAGGCTAATGGGTCTGTAGTTCGCAGGGGTGGTTGATGGACTCCCTTTGTGCAATGGGATTACTGTTGCTGTTCTCCACTCCTCTGGCACAAAGCCATTTCTCAGGCTGTGGTTAAAGAGTGCTAAGTGGTTCTGCTAGGTCTTGTTTTAGATTGTTTAATAAGCAGCCTTGGATGTTGTCTGCTCCCACAGAGACCATAGTTTTGGCCTTAGAGTGTTTGCATGACCTGCTTTTTGGAAATACGCAGTAGATGACTGGTGTCAGGAATGCTATTGGGTATGGCTGGTGTGAACAGGGGGGAGTGAATTTATTGCCAAAACTGTCAGCTAACAGGTTGGCAATTTCTTCAGGGTCAGTGTCAGTGGTACCATTCACTATACGTTCAGCACACAGCTGGGCATTCCCTTTTAGGTTTCTGATGCAGCTAAAGAATGCCTTATGATTGTCTTTAGCTAGGGATGCTAGTTTAGTCTTTTAAGTAGCTTTAGCAGACTTAACGTTTCTGATTTGCTTAGTCAAGCTGTGGAGGGTATTCTTCCTCTACTGAGCAAGTTCCCTCTTGTTCTTAGATTCAGTTTCTTTCACTTGTTAAATAACGTATTTGTACTTGTAAGTCCACGAGGTGGCTTGTTTTTTCGAGAAGACCTGGCTTTCGTCCTGACAGGTAGAGCCATGCCAATACATTTGTTTAAGTGGCTATATAGGGTATTCTTATACTCCTCTGCAAAGGAGTCATTGTTGCTAGTGTTAGCAGGGGTTTTGATGCCTTTTATACCATTGCTTAGTAGGTTATAGTTTGCTTTGGAGAAATTTTTAGTTTTTTGCTCCCATGGTGGTACGTCAGGTCCGATCTTTACTTCAAATGAAAGAGATTTATGGTCTGACAATCAGGGAGAGAAACACACTAAGGGTATTGCAGTGGCCTTTCATGTTCACCAGTACTAAGTCTAGGGCATTTGAATTAAAATCCAGGAACCTCAAAACAATTGCATTTATGCTCATGTAAGTAGCCCAATTAATGAACGAGTAGTTGAAATCTCCCATAACCAAGGTGTTTGGCTGTATACCGAGTGACTCTAGCAAGTCCAGGTAGGTGGTGTGATTCTCTTGTTCATGGTAGCATGTTATGATGTGGTAGGGTATTTTACCTATAGTTATTTGTACCTGGAGTAGCTCTAGAGAGTCGCACTGTTCACCAAACTTGAGGTGTATTTGGATTTAATGAAGATGGATACACCTCCAGCTTTGGTTCTTTCATACTCCTTCCTGGGTCTGAATGTGTGAAAGGTATTGTAGCCTTATAAGGCTGGGGTGCTCTCTGCAGACTTGAACCAAATTTTCGTGACTCCACAGATGTCAGCATCTTCTAAGGTGAGGAGTACTTCCAGTGAGTGCAGTTTATTGTTTAGGTTCCTAGCCTTAAGCAGCATGATCTTGAGTTGGCCTCTAGTGGATTTTTTTTACATCAGAAGTTTTGTTGTTTTGACATGGCCTAAAAACCCACAGTGGGGGTGGCAAGCATCTTTGCCAGTATCTGAAAGCCTTGAGGAGACAGATGAGGCCATCTCTGGTAAAGCGTCATGGTCTGTCGACCATTTCTTCCCAAGTTAACAGGTCCTGATTCCCTGGAACAACACCAGAAGCCAAACCAATTGTTGAAATCAATCATTTTTTTGTCAACATTATGGCATCATCCTAGGTGAAGGTAGAATGCTGCTTAGGGCTAGGGACATACCCAATTGGGACACAGTCTGAGAGTTCAGTCATATCTCTCTTCATATAGTGAAGAGAGGTACATCTTAAGTCATTCACTCCAACATGTACTAAGACAGAGTCATAACTGTAATTGTTGCTAAGTGACTTGACTGTGTGCATGATATGACTGATCCTGACACATGACAGGCAGCTGACCATGACCTTCTCCTACAACCTATTGAGGGAGACATATGTGTCTCTCTCTGAGTCACCTATGACCACACCATTTTGTTTTGAGGTATTTACCTTAGATGTGTGTTTTATGTGTAATGGTGGATTCTGTTCGTGTGCCAGTATGTGTGGTTTGTTTGCACTTGGGAGCTCTCTGGTCTTTTTCTTTGAGTCTTGGTGAGTACATATGTAGGTTTGTGTGTCTTGACTATGTTGTTTAAGAGGAGAGGCATGTGTGCTGACAACCTGTTTGATGACTTGTTTATTGCTATGTGAGAGGATGGATTCCAGTTTCATGGTACAGTTACATCTCTAACATGCTGAGTTTGCTTTAGGAGCAGGTAGTTTTCAGTATACATGAGGCAATTGCTACATTGCCTCAGGATGCCCATGTCAATCTAGCTTGCTGGAAAAATTTGGGAAGCTGTCCATAGTAGCAGGTAATTCCTAAGTATTAGTTTATGAGACAGCAAATAAGATCAGCTACTGCTCTTGGAAAAAAGGGGACTTATTCTATAGAAGATTGATGTGAACATGTGGGTGACACTGCTCAGTGCTCAGCCGAGCTGCCTGCAGTGCAGAAGTGTGTGGCTGAGTTGCCTGAAGAGCAGCAGATAAGCCTGAGTGAGTTTCAGTGACTGGAGCCTAGAAAAAAAGTGTTCCTAGGTGTTTGCATCTATACAAGGCACCACTAACCCCCGTTGCACAGTGCACAGCTACACAGTAATGCAAAGCTTATCCACCAGAGGAGTTAAATTGTTTTAACACAAACTAACCAATAAAAAAGCCCAAAACGGAGCCTTTTTCAAGCAATCTCCAACTCAGATTGATCCTGAGCTACACACAACTACCATATGGGTGCAGGAAGGGCATCTTAATGTAAGATGGCAGGTTTTACTGCTCAAGAGACACCAAACAGTCTAGATTCAGCAAGTCTGAATCTAGCCTATGCTCTGTTAAGGCAGTAGTACTGAAAAATGCAAAGTGCAGAATAAACACAGGGAACAGCAAAAAAAATACAAAAATGAGGCAGGGAATCAATTAAATACAGTTCACAAAGTGCAATGTAGGATTAAAAATACTTAATTTTCAGTTTTCAGTGGTTGCCAAGATTGGATGGGGGGGGGGGTTAGATGATCCCTTAGGAAATTTTGAAAAGGAGAACTGTAAAACCTTAGCGATTCCCTGTATCAGTTTACCTCTCTCATCACATTTATTTTTACAACTTTTGCAGCAGAGGGGCCAAAAAACAATCTCTATTCCAATGGAGGATTTAAAATCTCATGTTTTACATCTGGGAGGTTCTGAGAATGCAACCAGGTAATCATTCTCAAAACAGTACCAGTGCTGCTAGGCCTGGAAGGAATGAACAGACACACTTTAAACAATGAGTTGTGACCAGTGAGATGGAAGATATTATGCCTTTTAAAGCAGACTGTTCCTCACAAGAAGAAACTGCAGACAAAAATTCCTTATACTTTCACAATTTGTCACAAAACGTTAACATGAGCCCGACAATTGAAAATTCTGAAAATCAAAGCTTCAGAAGCATACACATTTCCCCCATACTTATCAATTATTGCAATCCTTATAAAAAAAATGAAGGTTTGGAATTAAAATGTTTAGCAGTAGTAGGATTAACTACAGATAGAACTGCTCAGTCAGGTTTGGAATGAGTGTGTAAACACTTAAAAGACTGAATATCTTTATACAAGATAGCTGCCTTTTAAGGGCAGCATGCTGACTATAATGAAAACTGCAAACAGTGACACACATCCTCCAAAGCTGACAGCACTGGAGGAATGGATGAATGTTCTGGAAATTCCATCTGTAACAGCTCAGTGTATTTTCTGACCAACTGAGAAACCTCAGTGTTCTCTCACTGAGAACACTGGCATATTATGGAAACAGATTCTGATAGAGAAAGACCCCCACAGGCAGACTCAGATACCATGCTCTCCTCTGAGTCTGAATTAGAAATCTGAGGAAAAAACTGACATCTGACCCTTCACCTTCCTACACATAATCAAAATCTTGAATTTCTTCAGAAAAAGAGGCATCCCTCTCTTTTATCAGAAACCATTTAATAAAAAGGATCAATAGCCTGAAATAAATCCTGAGCCAGATCTAGTAAACTACTCCCATCTACAAAAATTTGAGGGGAAGTAGATACATGTTTAATTTTCATTTTGACTGAATAAATTGAATCTACAGTGCTGTTAATTGTAGCAGCATCTTCCCCCGGGATGGACACAACATTCTGACTAAACAAGAAAGCCTACCTTGTTCCCTTTCTTAGGTCTGGCAAGAGTGGCTCTCCCTTGCCAACTGAAAGGATGTGGCTAACCCCTGGTCCACAGTGGCTGCATATGCTACACCAGATGGATCCAGAGTAAAAGATGAGTGATCAGAGGAATCATCTTGGGCCACAGCACAGTCACCCACCAGTGACTTAGGCAAATTGATAGCCTGTTGTGGAAGTAAATGCTGTTTACTTAACTTTTGTTATTGTGGCTGGAAGATGGACCAACAATAGGCCTGGTCACCTGTTTCATGGACAAGCCAAAAATGGTCCCTCTTTCCCTAGAAAAGCAAGCAGCATAAGCCAGTAACAATTTTTAAATTATTAAAAGCCTTTTTTTTTTAACAAAAGCACAGTAAAAAACATTTTAATACACTTTACCAGCTCCTAAAAGTAAAATAAATACAATTTCACCAAAGAAAAATGATTTTCAACTAATTTAAACAACTTTTAAAATGACAGGAAAAGTGTGCTCCCATTTAAATTAAAAGTAGAATTAAGTCTCATGACAGGTCATTGAAACACAAACTTCTAGCTTAAATAACAACAAAAACTTTCATAAGAAGGAAAGCACAATAAAACAATATTTTTAAGTGGCAGGTTTTTCCCCAAAGGGAACTTATTTGCCCAGCAAAGGAATATTATAAGCAGACTGCCAATTCTTAAAAGCCTGCAGAGAGGTACTATTTTCAATAGCTGGTGAGTTCTGAAGGACTGGGTGTGATTTTGGGCAGCTCACTTGCTTAATGGTTTGAGTCTGTGGAAGGTGCCCTTACGCTTAGGAAGCTGGCCAGCTGTTATTCTTGCCAGAATATATCCCATATATCTAAGGTTACTGCAACAGTGATCAATATGATAAACATTTGCTATAATGTCTTAATATCAAGTCTATGTAGATGTAAAATAAAGGGCAAATGCAAAGAGTACAATACATGTGAACTGCACAGCTCTGTTGTCACTATCCATGGTACTGAAAGGAGATCAACCAGTCTTACTTATCTGCTTCTCTGCATTTGAAATTGATTTACTGTAATGCTTCAGCAACAGAATGCAAGTGTTTTCAAAAGTCTCATTCAATGATTAAAGGTTGCACAGAAAGCAAGAGCATTACACACTAACAGTCCAACAGTAGTGTGCTGAGGCATGCTAAAAATGATTTCTTTACTGCCATATATTGTGTAAGCCAGTCACAATACAATTATCCACTTTTGCAGAAATATCACTGCAACACTCTGAAGCTAAATGTGTTCCATCTTTCTTAGAGCAAATCTACTAGGATCTTTCCTCTATAAACAAATATACCAAGACACTCCTCACCCCAGCCCACTAAGCTTACTGCCACCACCTCAACCCAGTTCCTTATCTGTCAAACCAGCTCTGCATCAACATTGCAAATCAGACTGCTCAGACAGCAATGTCTCAGCAGTTGCACAGAAGCTCTGACAATACCATCTTCCACATATCAGAGAAAGGTCAATCTACACCAAATTCTCACCACAACTAAGTTTTTCCTCAAACAAAACATCTCCAAGTGCTAAAGCAGAGAGCATTTCAGTTTTCAGCAACTACCAGTTCATCTAGCTACCTGACCATTATCTCACAATTTGCACTTCTAACTAGCCAATTAGAAACCTCTAATATAAATATGTATCATAGCTCTGGACTATACATCTGCTCCTATCTTTAACTATTTACCTCAGACAATTTCGTCCATTTCTTTATAGTGTCCACTGCCATACACCTCTGGCAAATATCTCCAATGTTTACTTTATGGTCTCTCTATATCTATAGTTTCCATATTGTCAAGTTTTTTACAATGTTTCCTGCTGCATACATCTGGTAAATACTTGTAATGCTTTAAGTTGACAGTCTACTGATGCAATTTCTCAACTTTAATCAGTGCTCATCACTAGTAAACAAATCTGTGTATGACAGTTACAGTTCACAGAATGTCAATAGGTAACCTACAGGAACTTTAGAAATACTACAGTTCTGAGTTACTTTAACACTAATCTCTTTTATTACACTTACAGCCAGAACAAATGGCTTAAAGGCAGCATTGCTTAAATGGAATGAACTTATCAATAAATTAACAAAAGTAAAAGCACTAACAGTACCACAGCTGGGAAATTTATTACAAAAATAAAGAAAAAATCAAAACAAAGTTACAAAGAATAAATCCTTACAAAACAGTGGTAAGCGCTTTCAGGGATCTACCCCTTCATCAGACAACAGTTAAAAATCCCATAATTCATTAAATACTGGAGGTTAGTCACACGATGTTTCAAAATTTCAGTTGTACCCAGTAAGGACATAACAATTAGTGCATCAGTACATATTAGCACAGTTATGCAAATAAAAAGACGATACACTAAAGGAAGTATAGCCAAGATAAATAAGAAATGTGTGTAACCTTGTATGGTGTATAACTATATATAATAAAAACCTGATAATCCTAGCGACAACACTATATATATATATATATATATATATATATATATATATATATATATATATACAAAAAATATATACAATACTAGTGCATCCAGCTTATATACATACATTAAATATTTTAATATGAAATATAAAATGCTAATATATATACATATATAGAAATAAATAATAAGAATCTAAAATACAATGTAAAAAATATACAGAAAATGTAACATATTAAAAATCTAAAAATTCAAGAGAATCAATGTTTCAAAGGTCGAGCTTTTAATAAAGCTTTAAGTGACACCATTTGATTCAACCCTGGGGGCTTGTCTGCATTAAATCTAATAATCCATCTCTGCTCTGCAGCTTCTGTCTCATTAGATAAATTACCCCACCTTAATTTCTCAGACAATATTTGTAAAACCAGAAATTTAAAAATATGTTCAGGTCCTGTATTCATGTTGTGCATAGCAATCGCACTATTCTCTCCTTGCAGTTCTTAATATCCCTATAATGTTCGAGGATCCTGTCCTTCAGGTGTCTATTGGTTTTACCTATGTAGAAGCTGTAGCATACTACACTGTAGGCGAAGTAGACCACGTTTGATGTGGTACAATCAGCATAGAGATTAGGCGAAGTAGACCACGTTTGATGTGGTACAATCAGCGTAGAGATTACTGCTATGACTGAATTTCTTCGAGGGATGTGTAAAAGTCCTGCCATTGTGTGTGTGTTTACATGTTCCACAATTTATACACATGTATGTGCCCAATCTATCTGATCTACTGACAGTATTGGCTGCGGCATTACTATGACATAGTTCATTTCTCCATGTTCTATTGTTCGTAAAAGTGAAACTTGGCTTAGTATCAATTATACCCTGTAGGCTGTCAATCATGGATAGAATACCCCAATTTTTGGTTACTACATCACATACTACACTTATGTTGCTTGCAAAAGTGAGTGGCAAACTAAGTGTGTTGTCTGTGTCTGTATGTATATGCCTTACATCATTGCGATCATTGACTTGCCCGCTTGCTCAAGTTGTAGTGTGCGTATCATAATAGGGTTTACATCTACCCGCCCTATTACTCCAACCATCTAAAATGCACCTATTTATAATTCTATCATCATAGCGCCTGTTTAAAAACTCAGATTTATGTTGGTCCAGGGCTATTTTTAGTTCATCATCATCATTAAACAGTCTCATAATCCTGTGTGTATATATATATATATATATATATATATATATATATATACAGATTTATAGTGTTGTCGCTAGGATTATCAGGTTTTTATTATATTATATATAGTTATACACCATACAAGGTTACACACAGTTCTTATTTATTTTAGCTATAATTCCTTTAGTGTACGGTCTCTTTAATTGTACAACTGTACTAATATGTACTGATGCGCTAATTATGTCTTTATTGGGTACAACCGAAATTTTGAAACATCATGTGACTAACCTCCAGTATTCAATGAATTATGGGATTTTTTAACTGTTGTCTGATGAAGAGGTAAATCCCTGAAAGCGCTTACCACTGTTTTGTAAGGATTTATTCTTTGTAACTTTGTTTTGATTTTTTCTTGATTTTTGTAATAAATTTCCCAGCTGTGGTACTGTCAGAGCTCTTACTTTTGTTGCTTTTCACTGACAGTTTTGTGCTTAGAGAGAGGTTATTTACTTTTATTTGTATCAATAAATTACTTTACTAACAGCATCTTACAACAGTTCTTCCAAGTTCTGACAGGTGTTGTTCTGGTTCTCAAAGGGATCTCTCAAGAGACTTATATCCACTTAGATGTTCTTCCTTTATAAAAATGGGCTTAACTTTGTAAACATAGCTCAGATGCTATTCTGTATGCCGATAATATTTATGGTCTTTTCTGCCTGTGATCACTAACAAGGAATGGCCAAATATTTGATAAAGTAAAACACAATGTGTAATATTCAAAATTAGTTCAATCCTACAGTATTATAAATTAAGAGAAGACCAAAAGTAAATTGTACCTTTTTTATTTTTGTGAAAGATTACCCAAAGTGGTTATCAAAATGTTGATACAACTTAAACAAATTTTAGTTCAAATACAGAGTGTTTGGTTTAGACCATGCCCTACTTCATCCACTACATACTTTCACATTTGGAGAGAACCAACTCTTACACAAAATTGTAGGATATTTACGAGCCAATAATAAAACCAAACAATTTCTTCACTGAAGACTAGAGGATGAGATGGGAAAAAGGGTTGTCATTGCTCATTTGGGAATATGCTCCCTTAGTGTTAGCCATGTATACTGAAAACAATCATAAAACAAAATGAGTATATTCAGATCAGCGTCACCAGTGTTAGAATAATATTGATGTACAGTGAAGAAAACATGACTGTCGGCTGTCTACCTTGGCATATGAGAATTTCATTTTCAAACACGTGAACTTTAGCAACTGTCCTTGTTTCAGCAGCATACTCAAACTCACGCTTCAAGTACGGATCAGTAAACCTTTCCTTGAACTCACATATTGCTCACTAGAATGTTATCCTGAAGTCTTTTAAATTTATGGCCTTTAAAAACTCAAGTGTCTGCTACTAAGAATTCGATGTTTGTCATCAACACAAAAGTTCAGCTACAGTGTAAATCAAAATCTTGCAGATTATTTAGACAGTTCTACATAGTTATGGGTAAGCAACTCTGTTTAATGATATTCTAGCTGTAATCTGATGCCCATGTCTGCATAAACCTTGCCACATTCAAGGATTAGGCTGAAGTTTTGTCAGCCACACATCTGTCTGCTTACTGCTAATTGCCTTTAGCATGTTTTAAACAAAAAACTGCAGTCACAACATGGCATTTTCTTACTTTACACAGATATGCATATATTTACTTTTGTAACTAGGCTATATTTCAAAAGAGGAACATGAGGTCCAGTTCATTAATCTGTTAAATACCACTGAACTAATTAATTTTCTAATTACCCAGTAACCCAATTCAGCTTCCCAAGAGATACAGAGACTATAATTACATTCCAAGTGAGCCAAGTAAGAAGAAACAAATCTCAGAAAGGGCACTTGACCATTTCAGGATGCACTGGTACACACACACACACACACACACACACACACACACACACACACACACACACACACAAATCATGCATTTACAGATAACGCAGAGAATTGCCATTTCAACTATGGCAACATAGGATGTGAACAGAACCTGAAGATATCAGCAAAACCTCAAATATGCACAAGGAAAATGGACATACTTTACACAAATGGTACATCTGCTAAGAACTAGGTTGAAGAATGAAACAATAGCACTAAACTGAATGCTTATTAACAAAATATTAATTAATTTCATTTGAAATATTATATGATACAGCAGTTGTACAATGTTAAGCTATGAAACAGGCATGGCTGAGGGAAGTTGACTATTTACGTGATGCAACATTGCTACATATACTGACATTCAAGTTATTCCCAATTCCAAAAAAAAAAAAAGTTTAACGGCTCTGGATAGACGCCAAAAACAATAAAAAATACAAGCCGTCGGAAATGAAATAATGTAAATGCTTTTATTAACTCAAGTAAACTTTTTCCTTCCAGAATTCCTTAATATCACAAAGTCCATGCCTTGCCCTCTAAACAGTAACTATTAAGGTAAAGTATGACTGCCAACATGTTATACTGTCCTGTTTCCATCTTTATTACTGATGGCAGAGCTCCCTAGCAGCAGTCTAACACTACTGTTGAGTCAAATGCAGCCTCTTTAACAATGACAGAATAATAGGAGGGGCCAGCAAATGAGAACCTTTGCACCACACAATGAAGGTGACTATGATCAACACCAATGGGCTGCTTGACAAATTTTCTTGCTTTATTTGAGAAAAATCTTACCATCATTTTTCCTTCCATATGTACATTTATTTTTAATTTACGTCTATGTATACAGCATATTTTGAGGTCTAAAAGTAGACCACAGCAGAGTAAAAGTCAAGATGACATGCATTTTACTTGCAGGTAAATTCTCAGAGGAATAGTTTCTTTAGCATCTCAGCATGTGACAGTACGTCATTCACTATGCAGCATATAGAAAGTGTATTTGTTTTCTAGCAGGCAGGGGCTGATGGGGCAAGTCTTGTAGTACTTACGATATTTACCATAAATCTGGCTTCCTTGTGAAAGGTGTTTTTCCCTCTGTATCTATCTTAAATTGTCAGATATATACACTGACACACTAAGCAATGAACTCAAAACATTTAAAGTGGGGGGAAAAAAACTTTTTTTTGCAAGGGGTGGGGGTAACCCTCCTACCTCCTCATCCTCTGCAAACTATATATGTATAAAATATGATGTGGGTTTTCTGTAATGGTTAAAGTCTTCACTTCATAGATCCAGGATACAGGGTTTGATACTGACCTCCGGTTTCCAGATCTCTATGGCCTAGTGGTTTAGTGCAGTAGGCTGTAGCTGACAGGGGCCCAGGTTCTAAACTTGGTAGGGGTGGTTATTTTGGGAGTGGGAGGGTTGGTATAATGGTTAAGGTGCTAACCTTACAGACACAAGGTGCAGGGTTTGATTCTCACATGGGGTAACTGGCTAGGCTTAAAATACCTCAAAAGGGCAGTTAGAAGTATTAACCTATGAATCTATATACACCAACTCTGAGATTGCATCGTACGTGGGAAAGGCCAAAATCCCAATTCCCATCTGCGTCAGTATCTTGCATGGCCAGCCATCGCCATGTTTCGATGTTTACCACCTTCAGTGTTATTTACTTGAAGTTCTGACTTGTTCCATTTCATTCCATTTTACCTTTACATTTATTTATGTTCCGATCAAATGTTTTATGGTTTAATTGGCCTGAAACTAAATTTTACAACAGCCAACTCCATAATCTTGAAACACATGCAGTCTGTTGTTGACATGAATAATGTATATTTTTTTCGTTCAGCACTGTGAGCTCTCGCCTAACGCCATTCTTCTATATAGTGGTTTGTCACTAGCTCTTATTTCCCATCACATTTTTTTTTTTTCTGATTTCTGGAACAATGTTTTATCTCCAATTTATCTTTTTAAACAACTCAATTCAAATGTAATGAAAAAGAAAGGGGTGCAGGGGAGTTACCAATAAGTCATTTATCAGCTATGTCCAGCCTTAACAGTTTGTTGTATAATGTCAAAATCAACATTTTAGTTTCAATCGAATTTTACAGATCCTGATACAGACAATGCAAATCAGAGTAGCTTAATTTGAAATATTGTAAAAAAAATCTGTAATTGTAATATTTCTATTAAGATGCTAAATGATTTACATTCAATCTCTGTACAGCATATATGCAAGAGACTGCCTACTGTAAAAATAAAAGTAAATGCAAAGATATCTGAAATGCTGTGATGACTTGATGAGACACCATGGACGTACACTGAGTAATGAATTTGCTACAGATTTTGAGAGATTTGGTTGGAGAGAGAGAGAGACAGAGTCTGATCTTAAGTTTTTGATGTTTGCATTAAAGTAGTTTGAACCCTCAGGAGGATCTGATTCTCAAGGAAGAGAAAAGGCAAAAAAAAGGAAAATAAGCATCTATAAATCTTGAAGCAAGAGATGAGTTATGTAATTCATACAGGGTTTAGCTGCTACATGAATGTTTACACTGCTCAGAGACTCAAGCAGGTAGATACACAAGTAAGTAATAATTAACCCCAGTCTACAATAAAGGACAGTGGTCAAAAAAGGGCTATTCTGTTTTATCCATTCCCAGCATAGTACTTTGTACGTGAATCTGGTGAATTTCCCAACAAACTTTGCCTGGCGCTCAAATACTTTGATTTATCGGTATGCGACTCATTACACATGGTAAATCTTCTCTAAATTCATACTTTGTAGCTTTTGGAAGGGTGAGGTGTATTGTGTGGGATGAAAGTGCTGCACATTTCCTTTCTGCAGCTTGTTTTGTCATCTGTGCTGCCTTTCTTAAAACCTCCTCCTTTCAATGGAGAAATGCTTATACTGTGAAATCAGGAGGATACAGGTTTTGCTAGAGAGAACTTTCAACAAAATACACTGACGTTATTGCAATGTTCTGGTGAACATTTTTTTAAGTCAGAGAGTAAGATGTGCTCACTGCTAGGCAGGAAATCCTGAAAGGTTCATACGTATAGTCTAACGATTGTAAGCTTAGCCAACAATGTCAATGAAAAAAATAAATAAATCCTTGTGGAGTCAAAAGGCGATGGCAGGAAGCAAAGTTAATTTGTGAGATAAGGCAGAATGTATTTAGCTTGGGTTATGCTACAGAGAAATTAAATTGCAAGATGTCAAAAAAAAAAAATAAAAAAAAAAAATAAAAAAAAGAGGAGAAAAAGACGTAGAGAAGGAACTGACAGGATTAATATGGGTTCTTGTTTAGTTTGGGGGCGTTAGAAGTTGCAGCCAGTGGCACTCTGGTTGAATTTATAAGATCCCATGCATTCATCTACAGATGTTTGGATGTTGCTAGAGTTTGACACTGTCTAATACGTATAAAAAAGCAGAAGTGATGGGTAATACATTCATCTCGGAATCAGCACTTGTTACTATTCTGACAATGAATTGGGTTATTGCAATGAGCATGACATAAGTTCTTTTTTAACAACTGGGAATTTTTGACTCCTAAAGCCGACCATTAGTGGATCATGGTGGCTTGTTATCCAGATCCACATACTGTCTTGGTCATGCCTGGAATAACTGTGATCACAGCTGAGGCCAGTGATGTGATCAAAGCAACCAAGATCCACATCATTTTCTTCACTGGGAATGTTTTCCAACATCCGTAATCCCCTGCTTCTGCCCAGTAACAACTTGTGGATGAGATCGGCAACAGAAAGACCATGCTGATATGTTCCTCACTTCAGGAATGTGTTGATGTTGACAAAATAATGCATCCACCCTTTAAGAAGCACTCCTGTGGTAGTTTCCCAGTCTCATCTAGAAAAACCTAACTTAGTGTGGCATGTGAGTATACCTTCCAAAATGGATGAGTACACCCATTCGTCTTCTGGGTAGATACTACAACATCGAGCTTGTAGAAGTTCAAACACTGTAATATCGAACCCAAAAGTCCAAAATATGAAAATAGCGAAGCCACAGCACACTGATTGTTTTCCCAGGGGAAAAAAATCAGTGGGCCTTTTTTGGGGCTTTGCTATTTCCTCCACTGTTGTACAATCTTCAAGTTGGTATATTTAAGTAGGGAGGGTGTGGGGGGAAAAGCCCCCACTTTAGTTTAAGTTTAAAATGTGCTTTTTTCTGTTGTCACAGAACAACATGTTTTTTTCCCTGGGGAAAATCACTGTTCTGTGTTTTCATTATTATTGGGTTTCAAACCTTATGGTTCGATATTACAATGTTCAAACTCCTGTGAGTACGACGTTGTAATAAAAGACCCTCGTCTTCCCAGGTACTCGGACAGCCAAGCCACTATTCAAATACAGGTCAGCTGGGCAGTATAGTTTTACCAAAGGTGGCTATACAGCATCTTTTTGCATTTTGGATGAAATTGGTGATGGGCTATATCACGATTCCTAGATTGCAGTCACCTGCAAATTTTGTTAGCCATTGGTTATTGCTTTCTGCCTTTACTTCCAAGAAAACATTCCAAAGATGAAAGAGCCAATGATAGAATGTTGGGGAACAGTGCTAGATATTTTCTGCTTCTTCCAGAAATACCATTTATTTTGCTCAAATGTTTTTAGCTTGATAAGCAGAAAGCAATCTAGCAAACTACAAAGAAGTTGATGTTTAGCTAAGTCAGCTTATTTTTGATGTCAGAGTAGGGAATTTTATCAAATTCTTGATGAAAATCCAAACAAGTGCTGTGCATCAGATGTACCTTCCCTAGGTCTTTGGTGACCCTTCTGAAAAACCTAAAAATATCAACTCATTCAAGCCTGTAGTGCCTCTTTTGAAAAGTTCAAGTGAGGAGCTCTTTACGGCATCCGGATCTTTCTTGAGTCTGACTTCTTTAACTAAGTGTCTTACCAGCAATAAAAGGCAGTATTTAAAAAAACAAGGAATTATTAATAAAATGCCACTAATGCTGTTAATCTGTACTGTCCTGCAGGAGAGAAGCCTTGATTACTGTATGCTTTTTTGGCTAATTTTTCAGAAAATACTCTGGAATGCAAGGATGTGTGTAGGCTTTAAGAAGAGCAACATTCCACACCAAACAGGTATTAATGAGTTAAGAAGGTACAATCTCCCCTTAAACTAGAACTGTGATGGGTCACTAGTATGCAGATCTTGTATGCCCTTATTGATTAACTCCACAAAAACTCATCCCACAGCTCTCCAGAAAATGCTAATGAAGCGCATGGACCTAAGGCTACCTGTGGCAGTTAGGAATTTGTTACACTAGTATTTCCAGCAATTTCACTTTCCCTAAAAGGAAACCATGGGAATAGAAACATTTTGCCAGTATGCAAAAGCCCTCAGGAGACACATGCAGACCATCCCTGGAAAAGATGGAATGGCTACCATATTCTACAAGGCTGTCACAAACTGGATCCCCCAAGCATGATGATATGATTGCTAAAACTAATGATGGATGATTTGTATTTAGGCATTGTTCTAGACAAGTACTAAATATTACTCAGCACAAGACATTTCTCATCCTTAAGAGCATATAAGAATTTCAATATTTCTGTCAACATCTTCTCCAATGTAGACTACAAGAGAATGCCTGTCCCAACATCAGCAATAAAAATGACAAGGACATGCTCCTATTATTGGATGCTTCAGGGACCTTGTGCTAGAGCAACAACTGATGCCCACATTGGCTTTGCCAATGCAGTGATTCTAGAGACTACATGCCTAACAATGGTATCAACAGTAACTAAAACACTCTAAGCCATAAGATCTGCCAATCTTAAATACACTTTTTCAGGTGGGCGATTCATTGTAACAGTATGACCTGATGTAATGGTAACAGGTACAGAAACTGGTATACCTACTTGAGTAGCTGTTAGTTGTGTATATAAGTGAACAGCTTTTTTTTTTTTTGTACTACCTCATTTTGCACGTTTACAAACAAGAACAGCTAGATATGTCTCCAGTCTGTGTATAGAAATGCATCGCTCATGGGTAGATTTTGTGTTAATTAAAAATAGTGGAGCATCGAGTAAACATAAGGCTGTTAAAGATGTCAAAGGACAGTACATTAGCCAAGGAACAGTTATCAGTGTATCATTCCACAGTTATTGGTGGGATAGGTAGGGTGATGCCCTGGCTGAAAATAGATATTGTGCTGTTAACAGAAAGTTAGTCACATGGGTTGGATAATATTTACTGTGAAATACAGAGAAGCTGCCCAGTGCTGCAGTGAATGGCTTAGGCTAGTGAATGAGTGAATTATAGTTTGTGGTGGTGAAGTTAAGTCAGCAAAGAGGGAATGCATTTAAATACACCACTAAATACTAGAGTTATCAAATCAAGTATCAAAAAAGAAGGGATAGTTTACAAGTATGACAAAGCAATTAGAGTAGCAGCTGGACAGTAACACCAACAAAGAATGAATATCACTTCCGAAGGAGCAGTAATAAGGTAACCATTAGATAGGCCTCAGCAAAAACAACCTGCACTACTAGCGAGTGAGCACATACAATGTCACACTGGAAAAAGTAAGAGAACAGATTTGTACATGTGAGTGCAAGCTATGTACCGATACAGCCAATGAATATGTGACAACAAACATTGATGGGAGGTATTTTGTTAGTAAAGCAAAAGTCAACAAAGTCGCTCTGAATATGAAAGGACGGTTCGGTTAGTAAGGCAATAATCAGCAAAGAATATGAAAACAAGCTGAGCACAAAACATCAGCAGAATACTCCAGGAATAAACAATATAATAAAATGGAATCCAATTAATAAAGCAGAAACACCAAAAAAATGTTTCAATTATTAAATTAGTGCCTAAAAGGTTAGTGAAACCAAACGACAAATGTACTGAAGTCGACGTAAGCAATACAAATCAATCACTGCAGTGGAACTAAGCTCTGGTTAACAAGTCAGATACGAGTCTATGAAATTTATAAAACCCATTTCAAGGGTGTGGAGGCTGCCTTACATTCTGCAGAATAGGCCTGTTGCTCTGTTTACTTAACAGGTGATTTCAGTGATGAGAAGTTCAGCTTTGTTATACTACCAGACTAATACTAAACGGTGGTAAAAGGAGAGGCTGTTTCAATTTTACTTATACCTATATATGATTTCTTAACTACCTTATCAAGAAAGGTTAGGCAGCAGGATATGGGAGTGTACTGTAAGACAGGAGGATACATGGTGAGCACTGCTTTTAAAACTACTTAAGGCAAATGCTTTCTGCTTGAACAAAAGTAGGTAACGCTGCAAGTAGAAGTAGCAGAGTAACCTTTTTCATGCAGTTAGCTGGATGCAATTCTTTGTATAGCAGAATAACAACTTTTTTGGAGGGGGTGTGAGGAAAGCAGGGGGCTTTGCCCCCATGCAAAAATGTAGAAAAGGTTTATTTTTGTTTTTTTAAGTTTGAGTTTTCAAAAACTCAATCATATTGTCTCAACAATATAAGTTTCTAAAAACTTGAGCTTCTGACAGACATATATGCACACACATATAGCTACTTAATATATATGTGTGTGTGTGTGATCATGTGCACATAAATACACATTTTGTGGAAAAAAAAAAAAAATATATATATATATATATATATATATATATATAAATATATATATATACGTGTGTGTGTCTGTGTGCTGAGTGCAAAATATGTTTTGTTGTTAGTACTGAAAGATCATACAGCAAAGAATTTCTGAATTCTGAAGGATGAGTGCTAGAGGAATGAACAGACTATGTACATCATCACTTAGCAGAGACCACAGAACACAAAATTAAATACTCTGCTAGATACTGAAAACAGGAGGGACTGTTCTCCTATTAAACAGGCACAACATTAACAGGCTCATTTACCTGTAAATTGTGTTTCAGCTAATTTAACAGCTACAGAGACAGAAAAAGTGACTTCATTCCTTACCTGGGAAAGTATATTTTTGTTTTATAGAAATGCCTTGCTAGTATGTTGAAAATGGCAAGGCAGGCAGGACGGTCATGTCACTTTTGTCTATATAGGTGAAATAGGCATTAGAGGATTATACTTTACCATGTGTGACCACCAAGGGAGCAAGTTGTGAGGATGCCACTATCTATTAGAAGAATTCACATTTTGTCAGAACAGGCCAGCGTAGAATGTAGCAGATCTGAAAACTTAAATATGTTATAAACTCATGTGACAGTGGTTTAAGGGAAATATCCACTCACCATCAGAACAATAACAAAATGAGCTAATCTGCTTATAAGGTGTATATATGAGTAGCGGGTTGCTACTGCAGGGTCTGTAGAAGGATGAATAAAGGTTCAACAATACATGAGATTTTAACATGAATAAAATTATAACCATGCACCCTTAAAAAGAATATGGATACATCTAAGAAAAAGACATCAGCAATGT
>NC_056750.1:743149487-743151987 GCF_019279795.1 Protopterus annectens | reverse complement strand
AAATTCAGTTATGCATGATTTGCATATAAATAAAACTAGGATATTCACTCAATATGCTAGTAATTTAACTGAAGTTGAAACAAAAGTATTGCATGATTTAGTAGAGACACATGACATCATAATAGTGGGCGCTGACAAGGGAGGGGCAATAGTTATTTGGGACAGGGAACAATATATAGAAGAGGCCTTAAAACAGTTAAATGACTCTATTTTCTACATTAAGTTACCTATGGATCCTACACTTGATTTTAAACACACTATTGATAGATTTCTATCAAGAGCAGTGAAGAGAGGAATAATAGATGTTAAATTATAAGAACAATTGACAGTTGAGGCACCGAAAAATCAATACTTCTACCTTGTCCCAAAGATACACAAATCCCTGGTTAAACCACCTGGGAGACCAATAGTGGCTAGTAGGGGTTCTTTAACAGAACCCTTATCAGAATATTTGGAATTCAAATTAAAGCCTTTGTTGACATTATTAAGGGCACGAATACAAGATACCACGCAATTTCTTAATCTTATGAATGAGTTGCAGGTGGAGACTGATGCACACTTAGGTACACTAGATGTGCAGTCTCTGTACACGAGCATTCCTCATCAAGGGGGCATTAAAGCCATACACTACTGGATGTTACAAGCAGGTACATATACAGTGGATGAAATGGATTTCATCATTAATACTCTACAGTTAGTTTTGGAACACAATGTTTTTACATTTGATAACCAATGGTATTTACAAAGTAAGGGAACAGCTATGGGGGCTACTTTTGCCCCAACCTATGCGGATTTGTTCATGGGGTTTTTTGAGGTAGAATATATATACAATACACATTTTCCTTTCAAAGAAGAATTGAAGATGTGGCGGAGATATTTGGATGACTGTTGGGTAGTTTGGCAGGGCACATTATCCAGGTGGAAACAATTTGTGGAATATTTGAATCACAATTTGTTTGGCATTAAATTCACTGGGGTAATAAATTTATTTACGGTGGATTTTTTGGATGTGCATGTAACTAAACTTTTAGATGGCACAATAACTACTACGTTACATAGAAAGCCTTTTTCAAAAAATTCAGTGCTGCATGCCAACAGCTGCCATCCTCCCCACGTCATCCGTAATATACCAAAAGCCCAATTCCAACGAGTTAGACGCATATGTTCAACACAAGAGGAGTTTGATACACAAGCAGGAGTTCTAAAGCAAAGGTTTCTTGATAGGGGCTACCATAGACCCATAGTAGAACAAGCTTACATAGAGGGTCAGCAATTGAATAGATCTGAGACTTTACAGTATAATAAAAACAAATTCGAAGATAAAACACAGGGAATTAGGTTCATTACCACATATGGTAGTAACACTTTTAGAATAAAAGAAATTATTTCTAAATATTGGCACATACTTGGTAATGATCCATTTTTTTCAACTGTGGTTAAACAACATAGTGAGTTTGGATACAGACGGGGGAAAACTATTGGACAACATCTATCTAGCTTTAAAAAGCAAACTGTTAACAAAGAACTCAGATCATTAGGTAAGCCAGGAAGTACGTTTTGTGGAAACTGTAAATATTGTAAAATAGTATCTAAAACCTCCTCTTTTACATCAGTAAATACCAATAAAGTGTATGAGATAAGACACCACATTAAATGTACCACTACTTGGGTAGTATATATGGCAGTCTGCCAATGTGGTGCTTTCTACATTGGGCAGACCTCCTGTAGTTTTAAACAGAGGATAGCACTGCACATCAGTGATATAAAATGTAAACGTGCACGTAGTGCTTTATATAAACATACAATAGGCCATCCTGCATCTCATTTCATATTTGTGGGTATCGATAAAATCAATATGTTTGGTAATAATGAAGTTACAGCTCACCAATCATTGACGAAAAAAGAACGACGGTGGATAATAAATCTTGGGGCCCTTTTTAAACCAGGCTTAAATGATCATTGGTAATGATCCTTATTTTGTTTCATAGTTTCCAACACACTTTAGGTTAATTTAGTTGTTAAACAAGTTTATATACACATCTTTTAGTATTAATAATGTGGTATGGGTATTCTTAGAATAAGGTATACATACCTTTAGGATATTGGCTTAGAAGTGAAAAGTAGTTACACCAAATATGAGTAAGATAGTATATAAGTGGAAGTCTTGGTAGTATGTTATACAAGGTTTCTTACAGGGTTTAAAAATGTTAGTAGTAATTATAATATATGTTTGTTATAAACATGTGATTTAGTACATTGTTATATATATACATAAAACCTTCTTTTGGTTAGAAACCTTGTAAAATGTATTAATTTTACATATGTATGTGATAGTACCTAATGGGGAATTTTCCCTTTAAATGGATAGTGAAATACTATAAAAAGGTACGCATCTACGCATTTTGTCACTCACTGATGACGCTCTGTTGAGCGAAACCGGTCTGGAGGGATCGTGTTAACAATAAAGTCTGCTTACACCATTCAGCTGCCTATGTCTCCT
>NC_056750.1:743056987-743131987 GCF_019279795.1 Protopterus annectens | reverse complement strand
GATGCAGAGGACAGGAAGAAATTGAAACAGTGGATCTGCTGTGGTGACCCCTGACGGCAGCAGCCGAAAGAAGAAGAAGAAGGGTGTGGAGGGTGTAGGGGGCTTTGCCACCCTGCAAAACATTGTTTTTTGTTTACTTTGTATTTATTAAACCAATTACCGGATCGGCAAAATAAACACAAAATAAACAAAAAACATGGTCTTGCAGGGGGCATGCCCCCCTGCATCCCTTTGTGGGGGGGGGGCTGCACCATTCCCACACCTCTGCTCCTTAAATATATGAACTCTAAGATCACATGATCATGGGGAAAAGAATATATTTCCTTATCCCCACTATATCGTGCTTCAGTGAATCTGCTTTCGCGAAAGTGCACTTGCGCTGAAGTGCACTTCCTCAGAAGTCAGGTTGTACTTTTTTTTTAGTCAAAATAATGTGACTGACTAATAAAAGTAGACCCATATATATATATATATATATATATATATATATAGTTATGCACATATACATATGGAATAACACTTAAAATGTGATAAAGCAGTAAAAGCAAACAGATGTCTGTGAGGATCTAAAAGAATGAAGTGAATAGCTTAAAAAAGATTTTAGATGTTGTCAAGCATCCTTCATTTTCTAGCTGCTTGCAGATTCACAGCTTGCTTCAACTCACAGTTTGTTTCAAAACGGTCTCAGCTTTCATTCTAGGATTGAATTATTTCCTCTCAAAAGAGCACATTGGTCCAGTAATAGTACACTTTGTGTTCACGACGAAAATGAAAGTCGTAGATAAAGACCATCTACTGATATTAATGACAGAGGTAGAGTTTGTAAACATCTTGATTACCCAAACCAAAAGTGGTTCATATTCTGAGGACAGAGGTAATAAGAATTGCAGATACATGTTGTTAATTCCTGACTGAACTGTAGTGAGACCTGCACTTCACCAGACTCAGTCTGCACTTCACCAATCAGACATTAGCAAACCTCAGTGGATTCCATGAGAATGTTTCCTCAGGGTCCCAGCCAATTATAATAATTCAGGTCTCAGAGTACATCTGACTTGGAGTCGGATGCTTGTTTACTTGTTTTTGAACAATGTAGTGTTCTTTTTAAATATAACAACACTTGTGCACTTTTCTTCAGAGTAAACTGTGCTGCAATTCTACAGAAAGTGTCAACGCATTAACGACCATTTGTGTTAGTTTAGCATTTAAGTACTTTCTAAGCAAAATAATAAATCTATTTATATGCACAGCTAATGATGGTAAATTCAGTATTTAGTAGCAGATATTCTCTATCATATATAAAACAATAACATTTTTTTCACTGACTTGCCATAGATGTTGCTGGCCATGGATTTACCAGCAATGCTACTATTATGATTATGTTTACATTTAAGCTCTTATCAGAATCTGTTATCATTGAAATCTTCTGGAAATATATGAATAGCTTTTTTCTTCTTCTCCTATATTTCAGTGAGCTTCAATTTACTGAAACTTGAATGAGGTGAAACAACCAGTACAAGTGTCACCCTGATGAAACCAAGCAGGAAAAAAAAGCCCTGTAAGCCCACTTAATTATATTTGCAAACTCTGTTACACATCCACACAAACATAAGTCCAAATCAGTAGGAAGCATAGTCATCATCCAAACAGAAACCACACTGATAACGATTTTCTCTTTAAACAGTGGCATGCTTAAAGTCATCCCAGTTACAGTTAATTGTCGGGAGACTTGACTATTTAGTGTGGTTACCCAAGCGAGTGATGGCAGGCCTTGTTGGTCACATGAAAAACAGCATGACATGAGCTGATGCTGGGGCACTAGTTGTTGCTACCACAACGTAAGTGCTCATGCCCTCACTGGTGGGATGGGGGGTGGAATGGGCTATTCAGACAGAACTACCATTATTTCCTGGATGCGGATAACAGCATCAAACATGCCAATGTCAGTCTGGGTTATGGCTCCTTTAGAAGGCTGTCATCCTAGGGGATATGAGGGAAGATTCCACATTCCTAGAGAATAAGTCGATTCACATCTGATTGGAAGGGGGCTTAATAGTTTAAACAGCCGAAGTTAAGAAAAGGACGAGCCAGTAAATAAAATAGTCCAGAGGTCTAATCATAGTTCTATCCATGCTTGCGCTGGCAAGTCTGGCATTTGTGTAACTATTTCTTTTCAGTTCTGTACATTTGATTAGCATGTCATACGGCCATGAACCACAGTGTGCAGACACTTCTCACTGACCACTTTCCCTTATTAATGCCAAAGCTTATGCTACTGCTTTTGTGAGTTTAAAGGGCATTCGATTTTGAAGCAAGATGCAAAGCATTAGTTTGAAATGACTAAACCATGACAAAACAGGATTAAATTTAATGTGCGATTATCAGAAGCATTACTCTTGTGTTTGCAGTTTACTTGCACTTTAAGTATAAGGCATTTTGCCTGCCCTCTCTGAGGTTATGACAGATATAAATATTTTATTTGCTGAATCATTTTTTGTTTTAGTTTGTATCTCCTCTAGAGTGAGATCTTTTGAGATGGCACTGCCTTAAAATTAATAAATCCTTCTGCCACCTTTGGGTTCTATGCTTGATAGCTGTTCACAGGTGGGTAGCTGTATTGATATGAGCTATATCATATATTTCTTCTTCTTTGTACATGGTGCAGCAACATTGTGGGTTACTGTCTTTGAATCCACATTTCAGTTCTCATAAATGGCTCAGATCTGATATTGTAACATATAACTTCAAATGGCTTCTGATCTGTTGTAAGAGAACATAGATTTGTAAACGTATACATGAAAATGCTCAGAACTCCAGCCAAAGACAGCTACAACTTCAAACAGTGAGCCATTGATGTTATATGTTAAAATTATAAAGTGAATCTATGCAGTTGAGAAAAAAAGCCCCTCAACTCGTCTGACTTTCAGACTTGCATCAATAATCAAGTGGAATTCTTTTTCAGGGTCAATACATGATATGCTTTTGCCAAAAATAAAATAATCTTTGCAATGCTTTGTTACGATTCTCAGTCAAAACTCACAGGGTAGCTTTTCTTGGTAAGGTTTCCAAGCAAGTTTATGATGGCTGGAAGAGATTTAATGAATTTTGCCGAATAACTAAGCAACTTGAGAAAACTTTTGCAAGCTTTTAGATCTCTTATGCCCTCAAGCTTTTCTGGTCTAGTGAGACAACTAACTGAGAAAATAAGCTAACATAGCTGGAGATTATGTTCATTCAACTTGTTCAAAGTGAAACTATTGCTTTAAATTTTAACACACTTTTTGTCAGAAATGGGATACTAAAGTTCATGGCTCAAACAGCTCTATTTTCATTAGGCCGGGAGAAACAGTTACTGATCAGGAAGTCACTGTTAGTAGTAAGACTACACAACACTGCAGACGGGTTATTTACTTCTTTTTCAGGGCATTCAGTATCAGAGTTAATATTCTTAACTAAGTGAAAAGCAGGAGGCCAAATTCCCTCAATAGTTGTTCAAGGAGCAACCAACCACTGCAAAAATGCTTTTAAGTTGGTCATTTTTTTATACCAGTGACCTTTTTTTTGCACAATGAAATGAAATATAGACACATGGCCAGGAATATCTGCACTCGGACCTCTTTCTTCAGACCGGTCTCGTGCTCTTTCTATATATTCCAGGTCTGATATCATCGTTTATGTTCTTTTCTTTTTTTTTTTGACTTGCTGAACAGTGTTTTGAAATACGTAAGCTGCAGAGATCATTATAAAATTAGACATTTCTACCTTTTCAGGCTCGTATATAGGGAAAACGCTGCTATTTTTCAATTCATTGAGTGGATCTCTAAACTAGCTGCAACCTAATCTTAAATCTGTTATCCTTAACATCTGTGCATAATTCAATCTAGAATTGTGTTATCATCCAAATGGTTTTGTTTGCTATATTGATTTCAATATATAAACAAAACAGACTAGTAGCGTACTATAAAACAAATAAAAAGAAAGAACGCTACTCAGGAATCACAAACCAGAATTTATTACATCCAAAAGCACATCAGTTTAAGGGCTTTCATTCACTTTGGTAAGGAACTTCTTCAGAAACTGAGTAAAACCAAAAGGAAACAATGCTTAAATTCAAGCATTTTTTAAAATATGGTGCCAAAAATACACCCCATTTTTTCCTTAAAGTAAAATACACCATTGTTAAAAACTACTACAATTAAAATCATAAGGCTGCCAACATTCCAAGATATACATGTAAACACGACTTGTGGTAAAAGAAAAAACAACAAAATACGTAATATCACTAGAAGAGTGCATAAGGTTAAAAAACAAGATTAACAAATATAAAGAGCGTGTTTTTGGAGCCATTTTTTTTAAATACTTTTTAAGCAGGGTTTCCTTTTGGTTTTATTCAGTTTCTGAAAAAGTTCCTTACCAAAGTGAACGAAAGCACTTAAAATGATGCATTTTTGGATGCAATAAATTCTGGTTCGCAATTCCTAAGTAGCGTTTTTTCTTTTTATTTGATTTCAGTATAAACACTTGCTGATCTCTTCTACGTTTTGGGGCTTAGACAGTTGATAAAGCCTATGTTGTTGCCCTAGAGTCTTTTATAATAGCCTGGTCTCACATAATTAACTTCCTCCTTCTTGGCCATGGAATGGAAAAGTATTGTGTTTTATGGTAGCCATACAGACTTTAATGACGATTGTACATGCAGCTTAATTTACAAATGTTAAACTTTTCTGTTCTACTAAATAATTCAGTATGTACTTTTACTGTAACTAATTTATTCTTACTATGTCAGTTACTGAGGACAGAAACTTAGAGGCTGAATAGAAATCTGCAGTAATATAAATTAACAGTTATATTTCTTTTGACCTGTATATTTCTGTCTATATGTTATAATATTTCTTTGTCCATCTTTATTGCTGAGGAAGATTTTTGTGTCACACTGGTAAGAATGGGTTGAAAAAAAACTATTGGTAATTCCCATTAATATGTACAGCACTGCTCAAATCCAGATGAACTGACACTGATATATTCTGTGTCCAGATTGTCATCACAAGCCAAGCTTTCCTTTGGCATACAGTTTAAGAAGAACTGATAGTTGTGATCTTATCTGTAGCATTTGTTCATGGACAAACTAAATGCCAAGAAATGCATAATAGTATCCTTTGGGAAGTCATCCATCCCTGGTAACCATCATATTGACAACACATTCCTTAGAGTTGACCCAGTAGTCAGGGACTTAGGGACACTCACAGTAATCTAGCCTTTATCACATGTCTACAGTGGTGAGGAAATCATTCTGTGTTGTGCAACTTATAAACAAAGGTATGGCATCTATGTCCAAGGAAGTCACTGTTCCACTGTATGCAACATTCATCAGACCTATTATTGAGTGCGATACCCTCTTTGGTATGTACCTAACCAGGCATATCCAAAAACTGGAACGTCCACAGAGGTTCCTCATGAAAATAATACAGGGTGTAAGTAAAATGTCCTATGCAGACCACGTCAAGGCCCTATCCCTGTATTCTGTCTCCTACAGGCTTTTGTTGGGAGATCTATGCCTGGCATACAGGGCATTGTCAGACCCCACTCTGATATACCTCCTGCATATCCACAAAATAAACAGCACCATAATTACCCATTCTAAAGACTTAAACTTTGCCTGTGATATAAATAGAACATGCTGGAGAGAAAGTTATGTATCCCAGAGACATCCGCTCTATGCAACAGGCTTCCCATCCATGTGAAGCAGAGTTCCTCCCTAACCCAATTCAAATGCAACTTGGACAACTGGATAGGAAACTGAAAATTCATCCCTGGTTTGGCACCTATGTTTCTGATGCAAACAGGTAACCTGCAAATGGTTCCTCTCCCAAGCTCATGCTTACACTTATCAAGGGTATCAGAACCAGTCAGAGATTTGAAATGCATGGCTAGGCTTAAAAATGCCCTTGTGGTTGTTAGCCAAGTAAACACCTATGAACCTATAAGGGACTGTGCCTCAACTATGAGCCAGCAGAATGGGGTTTGATTTGCAGCCCTGGTACGGGAACTGCTGTCTGGGGAGAGGTAGTGTGATATGGTATCACCTGCTTAATGATCTCGGGGGGGGGGGGGTGCCTCTGGTGGACATGCTGGTGAGAAGTGCTGATATATTTGTAAGTGACAAAAAGTACAGTTTTGTACCTACCATAAATGTAGATGTTCGAAGATCCACATTGCTGCAGTCATAACTTGTGGGTAGTCCGCTGTCCTCGGTCGGCCCGAATACCAAAGTATTAGGCTGGAGTCGGTCATGGGCGCTCAGATCTGACGTCAGTGCGTCATGGTATTAAAGCGCATGACCGACGTCATATCCTCAGTCTTTTCTTGCCCCAGATGTCAGAAGGCCCTAAAAAGAAAGACCACAGCCAAAAATAGAAAAACCTCCAAAACCCATGTACAAACAACCTCTACCACCCAAACCATACAACCACTCCAAACTACAGAGGGGAAGGAGGGAGGTTAAATTGGACTGCAGCAATGTGGATCTTCGAACATCTACATTTATGGTAGGTACAAAACTGTACTATGTTCTTCATCTCACATTGCTGCAGTCATAACTTGTGGGTAGAATCCCAAAGCAAAGGTAAAGGGAGGCTGGCAAAATCATAAAGCATTGGGAGCTGCTAACATGCCCTGTAAGACTGCAGTGGCAAATCCAGCCCTAGATTTGGAATAAAGAGGGAGATGGTAATGTTTAGAAAAAGTGTGCACTGAACTCCAAGTAGCTGCCTCCAAAATATCTTTAGTAGCTACAGCCCTTAAAAAAGCAGTAGAAGTGGCAGTAGCCCTAGTGGAATGAGGTCTGATTCCAGCCGGAATCTCCTTACCATGATGAGAATAACAAAAAGCAATACAATGGCCAATCCACTTAGACATAGTTTGTTTTGAAACAGGTTTCCCCTGAGAGGCCAAAGCAAAAGAAACAAACAACTGTTGAGACTGTCTGAACCTTTTAGTCCTGCTCAAATAATAACGCAACTGCCTTTGAATATCCAAAGTGTGTAAAATTTTCTCCCCTTTATTTTGGGGATCAGCATAAAAAGTAGGCAAATGAATAGATTGGTTCAAGGCCACATTTGAAACCACTTTAGGCATAAAAGTAGGGTTAGTACGCAGAGATACCCTATCCTTATGAAAAATCAGGAAAGGTTCAACTGCCATTAGAGCCTGTAATTCAGATACCCTTCTAGCAGACGTAATGGCCAACAAAAAAGCAGTCTTCCAAGACAAAAACTTTAACTCAGACGTAGCTGCAGGTTCAAAAGGAGGTAAAGTAAGCTTTTCCAACACAAAATTGAGATCCCAGGAAGGAGTAGGAGCTCTGCGCGGGGGTCTTATGTTCTTTGCCCCTCTAAGGAATTGCTTAAACAAAGGATGAGAGAATAATGGTGGGTCACAGTCATAGTGAGCAGAAATGGCTGCAGCATGAACTTTTACAGAGGAGAAAGACAAACCCTTGTCTAATAATTCCGTAAGATATTGAAGAGAAACACTCAAATCAGGCCTGGAAACATCAAAGCTCTTTGCTTTGCTCCAAATAAAAAATCTCCTCCATTTAGCTACATAAACTTTCCTTGTATTAGGCCTTCTGGCCTCCAAAATAACATTCAAAACTTGTTGAGGAAGCTGCGACCCTCCAGGTTCTAGAACAGAATACGCCAGGCTGTTAGATGCAGGGACTGAATCCTGACATTGAGGAAATGATTGCCTGCCTGAGACAAAAGGTGTGGAATTGAAGGCAAAGGCCAAGGAGGCTCCCTTACTAAACTCCTCAGCAGAGGGTACCAGTGCTGTCGAGGCCAATCTGGAGCTATTAGAATCATGGAGGGCTTGTCTTGTCTGACCTTCAAGAGCACCTTGGGAAGGAGAGGCAGAGGAGGAAAGGCATAGACGTGAAGATTGTTCCAACTGAATGATAGAGCATCCACTTTCCAAGCTGTTGGATGAAACATCTTTGTGCAAAACTTTGGCAACTGGAAATTTAGTGGAGAAGCGAACAGATCTATGTCTGGAGTCCCCCATATCACTGTCAACTGTCAAAATACATGAGGATCCAATTTCCACTCGTGGGGATCCACCATCTGTCTGCTCAAAACATCTGCTAAGGAGTTCTGTGCTCCTGGCAGAAACCTTGCCTGAAGAGTGAGGTGCAAACTGAGAGCAGTCTCCCACAAAACCATAGCTTGCCTGCAAAGAGGGTACGAATGGGTTCCCCCTTGCTTGTTGATGTACCACATGACAGTTGTGTTGTCTGTTTGAACCAACACTTGTCCTGGGTGAAGTAGATCCTTGAAAGCTATCAATGCAAATTGGACTGCTAACATCTCCTTCAAGTTGATATGTAAATGTTGAAGTCTGGCAGGCCACGTGTCTTGAACCCATTTTCCATTGAGGTGAGCTCCCCAAGCCTTGTCCGAGGCATCTGTCGTTAAGATCTGACTTGCCTCTGGTCGGGCCACAGAGAGTCCCTTGTTTAGGTGACATTCCTGAGCCCACCACAAAAATTCCTTTTGAATGCAAGGTATTATCTGAATGACAGTGTCCAGATCGTGGCAGTGTTGCGTCCATACATTTTTGAGATACCATTGTAGCTTCCTCATATGCAGTTTGGCATTGGGAAGCACCAGAATACAAGATGCCATGAACCCCAAGGCTTGAAGGACTGTCCTTGCAGTCAGCCTGGACCATAGAGACAATTGTTGGAAGTAAAGTGCAAGGTTTCTTTGTTTGTCCAGGGTCAAAAAGGCCATCTGGGAAGCTGTATTCAGTCTCACACCCAGAAAGCACATTTCCTTAGAGGGTACTAGACTGGACTTTGTTTTATTCACAGAATACCCTAGGCACCTTAACACTGCCATAACATACTGTAGATGGTGAAGAAGCTTGTTTTTGTCTTGAGCAAGAATCAGGCAATCGTCCAAATAAGGATAAATTTGTATCCCTCTTAACCTTAAGAAGGCTATCACCGGAGCCAGAACCTTTGTGAACACCTTGGGTGCAGTAGATAAGCCAAAGGGCAATGCAGAGAACTGATAATGTAAAGTCCCAGCCCGAAAACGCAGGTATCTCCTGCAACTGGGCCTGATAGGAACATGAAGATAAGCCTCTTTGAGATTCAGAGTTACCATCCAGTGATCTTTGCCCAACAGAGGCAGAAGTTGTTGCAACGTCAACATTTTGAATTTTGGAATGTCCAGGTATGTGTTGAGGATAGATAAATCCAAAATTGGCCTCCAAGTGTTTCCTTTCTTTGGTACAAGAAACAGGTGAGAATAAAATCCTAGGCCCACTTCTGACAGAGGGACCTGCTGTATAGCCCCCATTTGAAGAAGTAAAGAAATCTGTTTGTGAGCCTCTACCCTTTGCTGAGGAGGAACGTCTGGCATGCCCTTGAAAGGAGGCAATGTGTGGAAATAAAACTTGTAGCCTCGGTCTATAATGTCCAACACCCATTTGTCCTGGGTGACTAAATGCCAATTTTGCTTGAAGAGTGCCAACTTTCCTCCCAAAGGTGCTGCCAGACAGGAGGGATCTGGCAGCTGAAGATGCAGGTCATTGGGCCTGTTTACGAAAGGACTGGCCCCTGCCCTCACCTGTAGATTGTGCAGGGGAACTCCACGTTCTAGGCCTGAAAGAACTCTGAGCTCTGCCCCTACCACACCTAGATCTGCCCCTAGACTGCAAATCAGAAGAAGGGTAAGCCCATCCCTTAGTAGGCCAATTCCTGCTAAACTTAGGGGGCTGCACCTGCAAAAAATCTTTAACAGTCTGCATAGACTTAGCCTTGTCTTCCATTTTCTTTAAGACAGACTCCACAGGAGAACCAAACAAAACTTCAGACTGTAAAGGAGCATCTAAAATTCTAGCTTTAACATGCTCTGACAAATTCTGATCCTTAAGCCAGGCGTGCCTGCGAATAACTGATCCAGTGGCAGCCACCCTGGAAGAAGCCTGTAAAGCATCGAAACCACACTGCAAAGAATGCTTACCCACCTGATCAGAGGCATGCACCAAATCCTGTAATTCCTTACACTCTATGCCCTCTGCCAAAGCATCTACCTTAGATTTCAACTGAGTAAGGAGAAAATTCTGGTACTTCAACATATGAAACTGGCAATTCAAAGCCCTCATTGCTAGAGTGGAAGAAGTGTACACTTTCTTGCCCCACCTATCCAAAGCTCTAGAATCTTTATCCATAGGAACTGGATTCTTTACAACAGAAGCCCTGATACCCTTAAGTCCCTGGCTAATAGTTTCTGGGTCAGCCCTTGGGCTCTTATACAGATATTTATGAGCCTCAGGCACTCTGTAATACCTATCCGGTTTAACTGGCGCAGGAGGCAAAGAGTCTGGATTAAGGGAAGCCTCAGAAAAAACATCCTGAACAACATCCAAAACAGGAGGTATAGCTAAGGGCCGATGTTGTGGTAAAAACAAAAATTCCCTAAGCCTCTTTCGGGAATCCGAGAAATCCTGGCCTTCCCATTTAAAATGCTCCCTCATAGAATGCATGGTTTCTGAAAAAGAAAAATCCTCTGGAGGAGAAGCAGAAGGACTGGAATCCTCTGTGTCTGAATCAGAATAAGGAGGAAAATCCTGAATGTCTTCAGCCGAAGACTCTGAGTAATCTGAAGCCTGTTCCAAACATTCTACCTCTGGCTCCACCCTAGGCCTCTTATCTGGAGGGGGCATAGAACCCCTGATTAAGGAAATTAAATCTTCTGCCATTTTAAGCATGTGTTTTTTAGGCACAGAACCTGCAGAACTAGGACTGACACCTGAGGAAGGCAAACCAGGCCTGCCCCTAGAAGATACCTTAGAGACAGAAGGAGAAGGCCTAACCTCCTTAGGCAAAGAAGGGAGTACAGCAACCTGAGAGGCCCCCTCAGCCTGACCTGACTCCTGAGAGGCCACATCCTGCAAAATTAACGTCTCCCCCTGAGACTCAGTTGAAACCTCGGCTGGATCTACAGATTCCACCGTAGTTTCTAAAGAACCGGCGTCCGGAACGGACGACTCATCCTGCTTGGACCTTAACGATTTTTCCTTGCGCTTCTTAGCGGTAGCGGGCGTCAGAGGATCTGACGGCATATTGTAATTACACCGCTTACCGAAGACAAGCCTAGCACAATCTAACCTACGTTTAATGGTGCGCTTATTAAACCTAGCACAAAAGCGACACCCGACTACGTCGTGCTCAGGCCCCAAACAAGGAATGCAGAGAGAGTGGTAATCCCTATGCGGTATCTGTTTCCCACAAGAAATACAATTATTCACTTTTTCTGACATCCGGAATTAACTGAGGCAAGAAAAAACAAAAATATTCCCCAACGGGGTACTTAGCCCAACTTGGTTTCGGTCTGAAACTCAGAATACGAACATTTCAGAATGCCGAACGGCACTTGCAAACGCTGCTTCTGCTTCGGACCATGCGGCAAAAAAGACTGAGAATATGACGTCGGTCATGCGCTTTAATACCATGACGCACTGACGTCAGATCTGAGCACCCATGACCGACGCCAGCCTAATACTTTGGTATTCGGGCCGACCGAGGACAGCGGACTACCCACAAGTTATGACTGCAGCAATGTGAGATGAATAACATCTGGCAATCTATAAATTATACACTCAGCTGGTATATGGATGGGACAACAGAAAGGCAGACATCTGACAGTGTCCCACTGACTACTGACATACAGATTGTATGAGACTTATCAGGATTTAAGGGTCTATATTATAACATTGAAGTTGCAAAACTTTGAATGTTATAATATCAACACCACTACATCGAAGGCTGAAAATAGCGAATCCTCAGAACATCAAATTCTTACCTAGGGCAAGACTTTATTGGGCCATTCCATGGCTTCGCTATTTCCACCACTGTAGTGCGATAGTTACGGACCTTAGGGTGAGGGTGCGGGTTAAGGTAAGTGGATAGGTAGGAATTTATGTATGGTTTAGTGTAGGGTAAGAAGTAGGTTTTTGTTAAGTGTATATGTGTCTATTAATTTGTTTGTGTATAGTTTCTTAGGGTAAGTGTGTGATAATTATGGACCTTAGGGTTAGGGTGCGGGTTAAGGTTAGTGGATAGATAGGAATGTATGTATGGTTTAGTGTAGGGTTAGAAGTAGGGTTTTGTTAAATGTATGTGTGTGGATTATTTATTTTAGTGTGCTTGTGTTGTGTGTATGTTTCTTGGAACAGCAAATTTTTTCCCTGGGAAAAAATTTGCAATTCTGAGTGTTCGATGTTATCACATTTCGAAATTCCAAGTTCGAGCTTATGGTGTTCAATATTTTGGAATTTTGATTATGAGATATAGACCCGGATTTAATGCTCATCAAGTGAAATCACCTGTCAGTCAGTAGGATAGCTCAACTATGTTCACTATCATTCCTAGTCAGAAGGATGTATTAAGCCTGAATGGTTGCAGGTCTTCCCGTTTAAAGGAATTAGACCCACCCTGTCAAGGGTACATCTATGGTTCCTTCTGCAGTTAGTGGTAGCTGTCCAAAAATTCTTGTTTAACTGGTTTTGTGTTAGTTTGTATGCATGCGCTTGCAAACTGAAAGTTGGGTTGACAGTCACTACATTGGAAACTGACTTGAAGCTTGCACCTTACAAAAACATTTAAAACTTTTGTTTCTGTTTCATTAGGTACATTTCATTTTTCAAAAATTTACACAATGACTTTCATTTCAATATTGCCATTTTATTTCTCTTGAGTTGCTACATGTGTTATTACCTCAGTCATTTTCTCTCTGGATGGGAAGACAGAATATTAGCACAAACAAAAATTGGCCAGCAAAAGCAGACACGGATGCTAAAGTAGATAATAAATCCTTTATTCCCAAAAGTACTCAGACCGGTTTCGGCAGGAATTGCCTTCTTCAGTGTAGGACAAACAGATAATGCCCTGTTATCAGTATGTAATATATACACAGGATAATCCAATAGGCAAACAGGAGTCATGAATATTAATGAAAACTAATAAAGTGAAATCCAAAATGTGCCATGAAGCCTTATGCATTTAAAAAAGTTTGAAGAGTGAACAAGTATAACACATAAATACAAAAATAAACAATTGTAAAAAAATAAATAATGTAAACAAATCCAAAAAAGGAAACACATGAATATAAACCAATAACAATAGTAACGAAAATAATGAACCATATAATAATACATAATTCTGGATTGCAAAATGAATTGTTCTGATTGTGAGTTTGTCTAGACAAATATGGATAAATAGTAGAATAGTAAACATGACTGGCATACATATGATATATAAATAATGTATAATGATAGATGCCCCCCAAAAATATATATATTATAGATAGACCAAAGGTAATAAAACCATAGATATACAAATCATGTGACTAAACATGAACTACCTGTCGATGTTTAAAGACAGAGAAAGTCCACATAAGGGATCACTACAGATTGTCATTGAGGCCAGGAGGAAAAAGGCCCCCAACAGTGACAATCCAGTATTTCTCTTTATGATCCAAAAGACCATGCCAACCCTGTTTATGACTACGATCACCCATGATACGATCAATAATCATAAATGTGAATTTGGCTTGTGGATGTTTAAGGGTATGTTGGTACAGGGCATTAGTAGTTTTTTGATTTCTAATATCACTGCGATGTTCATTGATTCTGGATCTGAGGGGCCTGGAAGTTTGGCCAACATAAAACGCCCCACAGTGACAGTTGGCAAGGTACACAACCCAATCACTACCACAATTACCAAAGATTTTGATGTTAAATACTTGACTGGTGTTGCGACTGGAAAAGCCTTTGGATTTATTCATCAGTGAGCATGATCCATGTTTAGTCACATGATTTGAATATCTATGGTTTTATTACCTTTGGTCCATCTATAATATATATATTTTTTGGGGGCATCTATCATTATACATTATTTATATATCATATGTATGCCAGTCATGTTTACTATTCTACTATTTATCCATATTTGTCTAGACAAACTCACAATCAGAACAATTCATTTTGCAATCCAGAATTATGTATTATTATATGGTTCATTATTTTCGTTACTATTGTTATTGGTTTATATTCATGTGTTTCCTTTTTTGGATTTGTTTACATTATTTTTTTACAATTGTTTATTTTTGTATTTATGTGTTATACTTGTTCACTCTTCAAGCTTTTTTAAATGTATGAGGCTTCATGGCACATTTTGGATTTCACTTTATTAGTTTTCATTAATATTCATGACTCCTGTTTGCCTATTGGATTATCCTATGTATATATTACATACTGATAACAGGGCATTATCTGTTTGTCCTACACTGAAGAAGGCAATTCCTGCCGAAACCAGTCTGAGTACTTTTGGGAATAAAGGATTTATTATCTACTTTAGCATCCGTGTCTGCTTTTGCTGGCCAATTTTTGTTTGTGCTGATATTGGTGTGGCCGTGCACTCCCCCGTGCATAGGACTTTGTTTGGAAAAGACAGAATATTAGACCATGGTTAGTATCCGATTTTGGAGGTGAGCACAATTAAGAGTTGGAAAAGATTAGCATAAAAGTACAGTTGTGTAAGTAAACTTACCATAACAGTAGATGTTTTAATGATCACTGCTGCAGTAGCCCTAGCTATATGGGTTATAGCCTGCAAAGGATACAACAGCTGGCCATGTTTCAAAGCTTCAGGGCACCTTCCATGTACCAAAACTGTCAAGCAGCTAAAGCTGAGAAGACAAAGACAAGTTTGGGTGAGAAGCCCTTCACAGTCTTCCTGACAGAAGAAAGGGAGGCTGAACTCTTATATATCAATGCCAGGAAAAGAAAAAAAATGTTTACACCTTGGCACAAAAAACGAGAGATGGGCTAACAGGTACAGCAGTAGTGATCATTAGAACATCTGATGTTATTGTAAGTTCACTATACTGAAATGTACTATGTTCTTCATATTAATTACTGCTGCAGAAACCTTAGGTATATGGGTAAATTACAATATCAAACTGTATTTGGGAGGAGGAGGAAGGAGAATGGTCCTAGCAAAACTTGATCTAGATCTAGGAAAGGAATAAATCTTATAATGTTTTGTAAAACTATGTACAGAGGACCAAGTAGCAGCTCAAAGAATGTAACCCTTTCCAAGAAGTGAAAGATGAAGCCAAGGCCCTGGAAGTGTGGGGTCTTGACCCTGCCTGGAATAGACTTGTTTTGGGGATGTGAGGTATTGCCAGCTATGCCAGGACTGGTAGGGCAGTGGCTGTGTAACATATGCTACCATAGCAGTAGTTTTGTAAATAATTATATGTCATGTGTATGTCAAACTGATTTGTACAGGTGTTTGTGTTGAAAATTTATTTGTAAAGCTGCTTGTGTTAAAAATGTACCAACAGTGGGTCCTGCTGGGTAGAAAAGAAAAATACCATTATGTCAAACTGCATTGTAACTGTTGAAATGAATATATGGTAACAGAGGATACTGGAAGAGAAGAGATTAATCTCAGTCTAGCTATTTTTGAAAAATAGTAAAATTAAATTACTTGCTTTAGGCCATAAAGATTTTATCTTACAGTTCTGATTGCAGACAGAGACAGAATGTCTGTGAAAAAGAAGTACAAGGAATCCTACTGTATTGCCCTTAGGGGTGACCTAATTGCTACCCTGGAAGGGTGTAAGCCTATGAAATGGTTTGATAGCTTCCAGATGCTATAGCATATCTTAACACAGTCCTGTGTGTAAGGTGACACATGCAAGATTCTGGATCAAACTAATAAAGGGGGTAGTATGGGAACCAGAGTCAAATGACCAGATGTATGTGATGTCATTCTGTAATCCAGCACTGAAATGGTGTTTTAATACTAGATGAGACATAAGTCTCAGGGCAGTCTGTTTTTGAAACCTGACAAAGAAGGACCACTAACTTATATCATCTTGCCTTGCTCTAGTAAGTGAACTTGGGACAGTAATTCATTAGTTCAGTTAGGAAAATACGAGATTAGTTAAGTATTGTTTTTTTCTTTATCTATCTGAATCTTTCCATCAAAGTTGTTTTTAATATTCCATGGGACTGAAACACTGGTGTTTACTGAAATAGATATTTAGTATTTGCATGTCTATTATTTATTATTAAATATATTTCAACTTTTCATTGTATTTTGAGAGTACTTATATTTATTTGGTGACACTGTGGCTGCTAATGAAAGCCTTGCTGCATTGGTCAAACACTATCATTAATATTAGTATTCATTTTACTCAGTTTAGACACCCTGGTAAGAGCCTTGGCTAGATGGTTTAGAGTGTTCTGGTGTATTGTCTACTTTATAGTCTGGGCAGAGGGATCATAACTGGTAAATCTGTGCCAGCCTTTCCACGTGTGTGAGTGTGTGTGTCTGAGAAAATCAAATCTTAAAGAGTAGGTGTGTCATCTGCTTGGAGCAGGGACAAAGAGCACTGGTTTTACAGAGGGTGGTAAAGAACTTTGCTTGGAACACTCAGGTGAGTACTCAACTCTACAGCTTTGTCAGTGGGGAGTCTTATTTGGGACCTGGGGAGACAGAGGGAAACCCAGCTCCAGGACTGTGTTCCTTGTGTGCTCTTAAGGGAAATTGTGCTTAATGCAGAGAACAGCATCTGGAAATACTGTGTATATATTTTTTGTTCAAAGTGAACATCCCTCACTGGTGTCAGTGGTAAGGATTGAGGCTCCTTGATTACTGGCCCAGAGGAGAGATGTCACAGGGAGTATAACAAAAGACAACCATTTAGAAACAGTCTGTTTTGACATACCCTGTTCCCTTCTTACCTTCACAAGAAATTAACAATTGATCTGAAATATTAAGTTCGGTCAAGATAGTACCCAAGTTGTCTGTTGAAATCCAAGGTATGGATCATCCTTTCTCCCTCATATGTACGCTCAGGAAAGAAAGCAGGGAGATGGATAGTTTGACTAAGTAAATCCAGGCACATTTTAGGAATAAAAGAATACTTCTCCAAGAAAACCCATCCCTGTGGAAAATGAGATGGGTTGGCTTACCATAAGACCTTACAGCTCAGACATTCTTCATGCAAAGGTCAGAGCAATCATTTCAACTGTTTTCTATGTTATGATCCTCAAATCAGCCAGATTAGCTGGATCAAATGGAGTAAGTGTTATCTTATCTAGCACAAGATTAAGACCTCAGGGAGGGCTCACTGGTTTTCTAGGAGGCCTATTATGCAAAACTACATTCAAGAGCATTCTGACATGAGAATGCATTGAAAGAGGATGATCTATGAGCAGAGATGCTGAAATGGCTGATAATGAACCTTGACAGAGGAATTACAAAGGGCTTAATATAGAAATTCACAACATACTGTAAAACTAGGTAACAATTAACTCTGAACGGTTACTGGTTATATTTTTGGCATCAACTAGAACAAATGTTTCCATTTGTCTCCAATAGTACCTTCCACACATCCTAAAAGGAATTAAGACCCAATCATCCAGGGAGTCAATTGAAGATGATTAATGCTGAGGAGGATTAAACACCCATAGTCTTGTGTGAGTAAGTCCAGTCTATGAGGGAGCACCATGGTTAACTGGGTCAGAAGGGAGTCAACACAATGACCTTGGGATATTCCTTATGAATCTTTAGAAGTATCCTGGATATTAGTGGAAGAGCATACAGGAACATTCCTGCCCAAATAATAGAATAGAATAGAACAGAATAGAAATGGCATCTGTTTCCCAGGCATTCTTGCATGGAGCCCTAGAAAAGAATTTGGTCAGTTGATTATTCAGAGTCAGAGAGATTTACTCAAGGAAGTCTTCACACATGGATCAAATCTTGGAACACTCATTGTTCTAGTTTCCATTTGAGAGAATCTGTCCTGGTTCTGCTCAGCTTGTTTGCCACACAATTTTTCTGTGAAGGAATGTAGGATTCTTACAGAGATTGTGCTGTAAAACACGATCTCAAGCTAACATGGGTAGTCGGCAAAGGGTGTATGACCTGGTTTCCCTTGCTCATTGATGTACAACATGACTGTGGTATTGTCTGTACTTGAAGAGGTCCCGAGGACAAAAAATAGTTTTGAGAGTTGAGAGCCTTGATCAGGACAACCATATCCTTGTTATTGTTCTCTGTCCTTGGTGTCTTACACCACTTGCAAAAATTGTTCCCCAAACAAAGTCTGAAGTGTCTGCAGTGACTGACTGCTTTGGAAAAGGGAGAGAGAGAGAAGGCGGCATCTGGATTTAAGGACATCTGTTGTCTCCATTACATTTTATTCTCTTCTGACAATCCTCGGCACCAGGATCTGAAAAGATAAAGGATGTTGATGCTGTGACAAAACAAATATCAGATACAACAGCATTTTTCTCATGTGAAGTCTTTCCAGGGGTATTATGAGAATCATAGATGCCACGAAACACAAAATCCTGATGTACTCCCTCACACTGACCAGAACCTGAGTGGAAACCTTAGACCTAGATTTAGATAAAGATCTATTTTATTTCCTGTGGAAGAAAAGCTCTATTAACTGATATGTCTAGCTGACATCTCAGGATCTTGTGTAAACATTGAAGAAAGACTTTTTAATGTTTTCTTGGAATCCCTGTTGGTGGAAGAGAGATTTCAACCAAGAAAGAGATTTCTGAGACCTTGAAAAATACTCTGCAAAGATCAAGCAAGTCAACTAAAGACTGTAAAGTAACAACATTTTGAATTCAGGTACTATCACAAACAGGTTTAGAAAAGAAAGATCCACAACTGTCTCTAAGCATTTTCTTTCTTTTTTATTTTGTTTGGCACAAAGAACTTACTTAAAATAAAACCCATTCCCCACATGTGAAGGAAGAATTGGTTCAACCACTCCTTGGGAAAGCAGATTATGAAGAACAGGTAGAAACAAAAGAATGTTCTGCCATTGCTGTCTGTAACCTTGATGAATGATTTTCAGAACACATATGTCTGAAACAATTTGCTCCCAAAAAGAAAAACTGAGATACGGACATTCTGGAAGTGAAAAAGGGCCAGGGTTGGAGGGGGTCACAAGATCTCCTGAACAGTCATTCAAATTTGTTGGACTGTTCTTGGGTTTAAGAGGTTTGAGACTTCTTTTGGAAGTCCCTTGCCATTTCTTCTTAAACATACCTTTACTTGATTTCTATTGAGTTTTATTTACACCAAAATTGTATGAGGAGAAAGAATATCCCTAGGACAATTTGGAAAACGTCAGCTGAAAAATCTTAGCAGTTCCCTGGATAATCATATTGCCTTCATCATACTTTTTGATAATCTCTACAGAAGATGGGTCAAACCATTAAATCTCTATCCAAGGGAGAGTTTAAAATCTCATTTCTGTACATAATATGGAAGGATTCTGAGAATGCAGCCAAGCAAACCTCCTTAAAACAGTACCAGTGGTCATAACCCAGAAAGAAGTATCAGCAATAAACACACACTGAAAACAAGGAGGAGTGACTTATGCAATAGAAGAAACTAAATTAATGTATGCAGAAAAAAACTGCAGAGAATACATTCCTCATACTTTCACCATTTGTTTGAACATACTTTAACACATATTCCAGATAATTCATAACTCTGAAAAATGAAAGCTGACAAAGAATAGACTTTTTTCCCCATACTTAATTTCCCATTCTTATTAGAAAGAGTAGGATTGGAATTAAAATAAGTGCTTAGCAGCACTAGAATCATCTAAGTTTATATCTGCTGGGTCAGGTTTGGGAACAGCTTATAAAAATGTAAAAGACTGAGGAATATTATACATCATATCTGCCTTTTTAGGGGCAGCTGGCTGACTATCAGATAAAGGCAGTAACAGACACATCCTGTAAAGCAAACAGGGCAGGAGGAATGGATGTATGTTCAGGAAAATCATTCAGTAAGAACCCAAAGTATTTTCTGAGTGATTGAAAAACTACAGTGTTCTTCCCCCTAAAACACTGGGACATTCTAGCAATAGTCTCAAAGAAAGAGAAACCCCCAATGGAAGAATAAGAAACTGAGATCTCCTCAAGTCTGAATTAGAAATCTGAACACAAAACACTAAATCTGTCCCTGCATCTTCCTGTTCTGATTCAGAATCTTGAATCTCTTTGGGTAAGGGGGAATCTTTCTTTTACCAAAAACTAATTTACAAGAAGAATCAATAGCCAGAATGAAACCTTGTAAAAATTACTCTCAATAAACTAATTATATCCAAAGAAATTTGAGGAGGGGTAGATAAATGCTTGGTTTTCTGCTTCTTTGTGACAAGAAAAATCGGGCATCCTTGTTACCAATGGCAGCTTTCCCAGGGATGTACACAAAATTATTTCACAAAAACCTTATCTGTTCCCTCTTCCAGGACCAAGAGTGTCTCTCCCTTGCGTACTGAGAGGCCTCCAAAAGCTGCAGAGGACATGGCTAATACCCTGTAGACAAGTGGCTCTAAGTGCTACATCGTGGAGGGGGGGGGGGGCTGATGTAAAAGATGAGTGGTCTGAGATGCAACAAATGGCCGCATCAAAGTCATCCATCTGCAACTGAGGCAAACTGCTAGACTGCTGTGCTGGCAAAGGAAGTTTAACTTTTTCATTTTTGGCTGGAAGAAGGACCAACTGTGGGACTGGCAGTCTGTTCCATAGTCAAGCCGAAAATGGTGCCTCTTTCCAAGGGATGACAAGCAGCAAATGCAGGTAAAATTACCAATCCACAAAAATTACTTAAGGAGGAAAAAAAAAAAAAAATCACCTTAAAACACTATGGCAACTCCAAAACAGAAACATAAATACAATTTCTCCACAGAAATTATGTTTTCAATTATTTTACCTTCTTGTAAATTGACAAAAAGAAATGAGTACTCCATTTAAAAGAACATTACAGTCTTGAGACAGTCCATTTAATAACACCACTCCTAGCTTTAAAATAACATTCCTGTAAAAGGCTAAAACATGAACAAAATTTATGAAAATGAAAGCTCTTTCCACAAAGGGAACTTATCTGCCTAGCATAGAAAAGTACAAGTTAACCGTCAATACTCAGGTGCCTCAGAGGAGCATTCTGTTTGTCAGCAGTACGTCTCTAAACAGCTTTGTGTCCAGTCTTGTCTTTTACTCAGTTTAGCTTGAGCTGCTTCACAGTTTTGGGCATGTGAAAGGTGTCCTGTGACTTTGGAAGTTGGGCGACCATTACATCTTCAGAAGGATATAACTCATACAGCTAAGGCTACTGCAGCAGTGACCAATATGAATAATGTCATTTAAGTTTGGCTGCTTAAAGGTATATAGAGAGCTAGGCATCTTAGGCTTCCTGTGATCACTTACATAGTATGTTCCTATGTCCTCAAGGTTCTCTTTCCACATTTTCCTGTTTCCTTCCTACCCACCAAATTACAAAGATCAAAATGCAAACTTTATGGATGCTATGAAAACACAATATCTTTGGAGGAAAACTGAGCATTTCTTCTCAATCTCTCTCTGTCTATATATATATATATATATATATATATATATATATATTTTACAGAGATTGGTGGTCTCTGCATGAGAATGTATAAGCAAGGGGTTGGGGGCTTCAAAACAGGGGTATGATGGAAGGGCTTACATGGCTACTTTTTCTACAAAGTTAATTTTATTGCATGAAAACCTATTTAGCTTAAATAGATGTTTTTAGAAAGTAGTATTCCCAGATGTGTGTTTCATACAATAATGTATAGGTAAACACATTTAGAATTTATCAGTTTCAGTTAGACATAGTCAACCCTGTCAGTGTCATTGATCAGCATGAAAGCCATTGTTTGGTTATGAAATCAGCTCCTTCTCAATGGGATAATGAAATTAGCTTACACATGCACAGCTTACAATATACTTTTCAAAACATTTCTGCCTTTTGCTTCCTATAATAAAATGTTTTACTAAACGTTAAGTATTCATAGCAACTATAAACATAGCTTTCACGCCAGAAATGCACAATGTGTATTATTTCTGTGGAGATAACTACAGTGTGTAAGAGATGAGTATGCATTTAATTAAATGTTTACTTTGTCATAATTCCAAGTAAACAGCATTCTGGTCTTAGACTTGCAAAATAGCAATTTTCTGTGGGATACACACTAGAGGGTCAGAATTACAAAGTGGGACACATACTTCAAGTAAGATGGTCAGAATTACAAAAGTGCCAGATGTAGCCTCTCTTTCATGACTGGGAAATATAAATATTCTCACTGTCCTGTTATTGCATTTTGGTGATAAGAAAAGATAGAAGGAGCAGAAAGCAATTCAAAAAGCAGACATGGTCTGGTACTGACAATCCCTGAGAAATGACTGTTGGAACATCATTTTCAATCTACTCTGCATACATATCTTCAGAACCGCTGATAGTGGAATGTCATACAAATTCCAATTTTAAATCTTTCAATTGCTGCAGCTGTTATTACTTTACTGATTTAGGCAGAAACAAGTTTTAAAAGTCTGTAAGTTGTTTGTGTGTTCAGATACCAGAAATTCAAACTTCGGGACAACTGTAGAAATTGAGAGTTTACTCTTTGATAGTCTGGAAATTAATATGATTAATGGACTGTCTGGCAAGTCACACAGACAAATCTCAACCATATGATATTTTATTAACTCCAAGAATGTTCACTTTGATGTGAGAATGGGCTTCGCCCTCATGACCAAACCACACCAACACTGGGTAAATCCAACATTACCCACACCAAGCCATGGGTTACTGCTGTATCACCATACCTTGGAAAAAGGGAATATTCAGAGAAATGCCATCTTGGACACAGAATGTTTGTCTGTTCTTTTGGCCATTCAGTCTCCACATTTTGGGACTTGCTGTAGCGGGTTCCAACAGTTAAAATTGTCACGTGGCAAACCTGATTTACATCATTACCAGTTATTTAACTAACTATAAATAATTCAGATTCAACACACATGCATAGGTCTACTACAGGTCTTGACATGCTAGTATCTCATGACATACTTGCTTGCTGCCACTTGATCTAATTTTCAAGTATCCCAACTCCCACTAGCTTGAATCTAGTTACTTAACTAGCCCTCTACCACACCTAACCATGTTGTACCATCTAGCTCTAACAGAATCCAAACCCTAATCTAAAACTCCTACCTGTACCCTAACCCTAACAGTAGCACTCCTCTCCCTAATCCTTGTTAAACCTAAAATAGCAATCATACCTTCCCAAAGTCCATGATTATCTCCTATCCCTAAAGTTCCTCACTATTCCCTAATACTAAAGTCCCCAGTCAATGCTCAACCATAAAACTCTCCTCCCTAAATTTAAAACTTCCTTCTCTCTTCCTAAACATAAACTCTCCTCCCACACCTGAAACTTAAATCCCAATACTAATTGCTGCCCAACACCCTCATCTATACTCCCAGCTCCTTTCCACTTCTTTCCTCCAGCTGCCACACCAATTTTGTCTTGTTCTAATAAGATGTTACACATTTAGTCTTTCTACATGACCGCCAGACTTCACCCAAAAATGTGTTTGATTTCAAGTATGTGTGGCAGCAGTGTTTGTTACAAGATGCCAGAGTCATTGGCTGATAGGTAGTTGTCTGAGTGTTCGAGATTTATGCACTGGGTAAACCCTTGTGCATACATGTTATTTTCAGGAAATAACTGGGTCAGCATTAGAGACTTCCATAAAACCCATGTTTCTCTACAGTATTCCCATTCTGAGTTCCAGAGTTGTAATGTATTTCATGAAAATGTAACCTTCATTAAAACCCAATCTTCACCAAAAAAAATATATAAAGCAAAAGATCTTACTCTCTTTTGTTTTACAGTTATGCATGTCACTAATATACTTAAGTTATAATCATTCCTTTCAGCTAGCCATAATTTGGCTGGATCTCCAGAATTCTGCTTCACATTTTTGGTCTGCTCCTAATAAAATGTGTGGTTTTCCAGTAAATCAAATCACTAAATAATGACATAAATGTGAGTTTCAGAGTTCACATCTTTCAGAAAATGCAAGCTAAGGCAAAACCTGCTATTCTATCAACTTCCTATGTTTATAACAACAATATTTGAAATCTGTCCCTGATTTTGAGTAATTTCCTCCCATACCTCTTAACTGTCAAGATTTTCATAGAATGTCAGATTTTTGCCTCATATTTGTGGTCTCTCAGAAAAATTGTGGTTTTCTGGCAAATCACAAAGGACCGAAGTCAATAAATAATGACAGACATTTGAGTTTCAGACTTCATATCCTTCAGAAAATGCATGTTAATGCAAAACCTGTTACTGTAGTAACTTTCTAAATTTAAACAAGCATTATTTAAAATCTGTCCCACCATTAATTTGTCTTTGTCCAGAACTCTTGCTCTAAGAGATTTTGCAATATGGTAATATACATTTACTTGCATTCATATGACAGAATAATCTAATTAATGAATTCCCACATTTAAGATAATTACAGTCATTCTTTAAATAATTCACTTATACTGTTTTAGCTATGAAAGTTACATACCTGAATCAATGTGCACATACATACACAGTATGGAAATACAATAAACAGGTGCACACATACATTTCTAAGTAACTGTAAATTCTATTAACCGTTTTCTTATTCTCTTTGAGATAACCTTATTGAGTAAGGTTACTTCTAGAAAACCAACGTTAATGAAATGGAATTACTGGTAACTGAGAACATTTATACCAGCAGTTTTCAACTAACTTTATGCAAACAAGTAAAAAAAATGTATATAGCTTCATTCTAATTCAAGGAATGGAAGCAGGGCTTATGATTAGCATGAAAGCCTGAAGGATAATATTACATTAATGCAGCTTTACACATTCAACCTTTGCAGCATTGTGGAAGTGAAATATTATATCTTGTTATCAGTTCTGACTTGTCTGCTGATTGTTATGAAAATGTTGCCTCTTACAGTATTATGCCTTACGGCAATGCAAAGTAATTGGATCACATTCCTTTTGTGTACGGCACTGTTGCTTAAGCATATGCAGTAAAGTGGTCAGATACAATATTAAAATGTGAAGCAAACAGATAAAATGCAAAGTGTTTGCTTATGGAAAAAGGGGTTAGAAATGTATGAGTCATAATTCAATGCACGTAGAGAGTTGAGCTGTAATAATCTGTAGTAAGAAAAATGCTATGTAACAAGAATTTTAAACAAAGGTATTGAAGTAATTTACATGCATAACACTATGATTTACAGCAAACCAGAGTGTGATAAAATCATAGTTTTGGAATACATGCAATAATGATGGCAATATTGGAAAGGGGGGCTTGGAAGACCCTTTTGACAACAACAGTTTAAACCATCTCTGTTGCTCTTAGTCACTTTCTGTTTGTAAGCATAGTTCTGTGTGAGCAGGCAGTGAAATTTAAAATCCAAACAGACGAAATTTTAAGGTCAAGATGCAGAAAGTAGTACCAAAGCTGATTGAGGGGAAGACAGATACGGCTTTAAGTATATGACAGGACTTTTTTATGGAGGTTACTGATCTTAAGCTCTGGCATACATGTCAGTGTCAGTGGTACACCAGGGAGCACACTCATTTTTGGTGCAGAAGGCTGTGGGTTCTATTCCCACACCAGAGTGATTTATGACATGGCAGAGCAGTATAAAGTGGGCATTGCACTCCTAAGTGTGATGTCATTTGGATGACATGCTAAACTGAGGTCCCCGTTTGCCTAAGTTGATTCTAGCTACAGTGGATATGAAAGATCCCATAGCACCTATCACAAAGGGTAGGGAAAAGTTCCTCAATGTCGTGGCTAAATTTCTCCTAGTGCTGTAAATACCAACTTGGATCTCTCCTGTAAAGCTGCTACTAACCTAGTGTGACTAACCACCTGGTTAACATGGGATGATTAAATAAACAAAATAGTTGAAGAACACCATTATAGTGGTAATAGTGTATATAAAGACTAGGTGTTGGAAACTGTGTAATAATATTAAGAAGGGAAAAGGTTCATCTGCAAGTTTGGGTACCAGTATAAACAACAGAGTCCCAAGACAATAGAAAATACATCAATAAACACAAATGTCTGGAGAAAAAAAACACAAGGATGAAAAATGAAACCTTAAGCACTATTTTTCAGGGTGAAAAGCCCCATGCCCAACCTAATATATGAGGGGCAAACAACCTTACATTTATTTTATTTATTTCACATTTGTTAACTGGGTTAGACCACCTGAGTTTGAAAATAAACCAATTTTCAGTGGAGACCCGAGGGTAAAAGCTCCAGCAAACATAAGTAAAGATAAAGTGACAATATACAAATAACATACACCAAACTTGTACATGCCAACTACATGCTCATAGAAACATGCAAAAGGGAGAAATGTGTGAAATGAAGTAATGATCACCAGTGCACAAATACTAACTGCACCAGCAGTGACTTCTTATGGAAATAGTCCAATGCGTCCTTATCCTCTGACTCAGAGACTTGAAGGTTACAGAATTTGATCTTCATGAACTGTAGCTGTACTGGAAGTTTCAGAAGGATATTATGAAACTGAAAAAAGAAACATCATATCCACACAGGAAGATGGATTATATAGAAAACAGGTGCAACAGCAATGATGTCAAGTTCCAAGGATCAGAAAATATATTGAACATGACAATATGAAAGTGTTTGAGAGGTACAAGTAGATATTATGAATGCTGATATAACAGAAAAAAGTCAGAGATATTACTTAGCATATCATTTAAACACATCTTATATGGAATTCAGGCTTAAAACAATCAAGGTTTGCTAAACAAAAGATAAATAATTCAAGAGTCTAAAAATGTACCAAGTTGTGTCTGATTGCATCTGAAGATTACGAGTGGCCAGATGTGGGCAACATCTCATAATTGGATTAGTTTCCATTCTACATTCTAAACTGGTTAGTCTCAAAATGTTTGGGTGCCTTTTTAAACACTTTCTGCACCACATTTACTCAATTCCCTTCTAGATGTCTGTTCAAACAAAAATAATTTCTAATTCCATTCACTAACTATATCCTCACATAAAATACTTAACTTTTAAAACTTTAACAAGTAGTGTAAATACCACCTTGGGTCTCCACTTTAAAGAGACTACTAGTGCAGTAGGACTAACTTGGTCAACAACAGATATACACAGATAGATATATAGATGGATAAGCACATACTCTTTCTCTTAATATTCTGTGTAGCCACCTGGTTTCACAATGCAAAGGGATGTGGCCCTAACTGTGACTGAGGTAAGTGGGGTTTAATTAGTAGCTCCAACACTATAAGGGAGGGACAGCGAGGAAAAGCATCATGATGATCTCACATTTTCCAGGAAGTGTGGAGGATTCAACCCACTCAGGGGCACTCAGAGTGGAGTGATTGCTTTGGGGAGACTAGACAAACCATCCACAAGTGTTTCAGTGGGGGAGGAGCAGTGCTGCTTGGAGGAAGCAGCAAAAGTGAAAGTGAGGGGGACATCCTCTGCAGCCAAGCCCACTGCCTACCCCCACATTGCTTCATGTGTAGTAGTAGACAAAAAAAAATAAAATAGACATCCAAAATAAGTTTGAACCACCCCTGTTGACTGTCTAAATGGTGACTGTTATTCTGCTAATAGGATTGAGCGGGCAGTGTGGTTTGGAAATATCTGATGGCCGACAGCCAGTGGAAGAAAAATGTGAATAAATATTCAGTACATCTGTAACAAAGCTATACTTTAGAATCCTTTCCTTCTATCATCTGTTTAACATCATATCCCATGCTGCAGTGATAGTTCAGCTGTTTGGTGTAGAGGAAAAAAATAAAAAAAATGTGAATGATGGATGTTGATATAATTTTTTTTGAATATTTCATTTTGAAGGCATCCCAATGATATGCCAATAAACTTAAACCTACGTTTCTAAATGTAAGAAGGCAGATACTGACTTTATTAAGAGCCCAAGTTAACAGAATTAGAGGGTCACTCAAGAATGGAAAAGGAAGCAAGTTGTCAGAGCTCTTCAACTGCTGCTGTTACACACACACTCACACACAAATAAAATTGCCAGATAAGCTATACATGGTCCACAATGACTGATGCACAACAGTTTATACTTTGATGCATAATGCTCCAGCAAGGCTAAATAGTTTCTATTATTCTTACTATAAATTGGTACAGGAACTGAGTGATAGTGGTTATGGGAGTGGTAAGAGGGTGATAAGTTTGTCAAGGGTGGGGCTTCACCTCTTGTTTGATAATATTGTGAAGGTGACAATTCTAACAAAAAAGGCAACAGAATACTGGAATAAAAAGTATTACATCTCCACTTAATAGAACTACAAAGGTCATGTAACTTAAATGAAGTGCAGCTGATGTTTATTAAGATACTTCTAAGGCTCACACCTGCCTGGATGTGTCATTGGTTGCTTTACCTTCAATCATAACTTTCAACCTCTTAGCACAAGAAATATGGACAAAGCCTACATAATGGGATGCCAAAGGCCCCGAAATAGGGACAGATTTTAAATAATGCTCTTATAAACGTAGGAAATTTCACCAATAACATGATTTGTGTTAGCGTGCATTTTTTGGAGGATATGAAGTCTGAAACTCAAACAGATGTCATTATGCAGTGACTGCAATCCTCAATGATTTGTTAAAAAAAACATAAATTTTATGAGGAACAGACTAAAAATATGAAGCAGAAGTCTGGACTAGTCTGCAAAAATATGGACAACTGAAATTTAAGCTTTCAATACAAGTAAGACACTCACTTCAGGTTTTTTTAATAAGCTTAAGCTACAAGGATTAAATTCTTGATTGATTAAGGAAATATCTACAGGGCACTACTGTACATTACATTATAAACTCCAAACATCAGAAAAGGAAGTAAACAGTTTTCATAGCAAACAAGTTATTTCCTGTTAAAGTGGCAGAATTATGAGGCAAGAAGCCTCACAGAGTATAGACTTTTAACAAATTTGGCAAAACTTTGATGTAGAGAAGCATAATATAACTGACAGATTTAAATAACCTACTGTGGAGTAGATCCCTGGAAATTAGGAAACTTTCCAGGTTTTATACCCCTTACTATGAATGAGGAGAGAATTATATATTGTTGTATTATACACCTCTTCCAAGAGATAGTTCACCATGCATTCTGACTTGAACTTATCTTAGTGTTAAACTGCACTTAGATTTGAAAGACTAAAGTTTCCTTATCAGACATATATGATATAATCAAATACTTAATGCCTTACGCATGTCTGGCAGTAGATGGGCCTCAAATTAATATTTATAAATTGAAGCAGACGAACAGTGGAGGATATATAAAGAGGCTTTTGCTAGGGGGTTAATTATTCAGTGCCTTTCAGTGTTCTTAATTCATATTTTCACTAGGCTAATGACAGGGGGACGCCTTTCTAAGCCTTGCCAAATTTTCCCAAAAGAATAATATCATCTTGTGCCCAAGTAGAACATTAACGGTAAGGCATTTATAAACTACCTCTGATTATAAGGGACATGGGTGCCAGGCCTCGGGTGAATTTCCTTTTCCCCATCCACTTGTCTAGGCTGTGCTTAAACAAGGCAATAGACAAACTCCGCTTCACATGGATGGGAAGCCTGTTCCACAGAAGGGGCAATCTATGGGACACATATCTGTCTCTCCAGCATGTTCCGTTTAAATTACAGACACAATTCAGGGCCCTAGACCTTGTATATCTGGTACCTTTTGCCTTACAAATATGTAGCAGATCACCCCCTCAGCAATCTATGGGACACTAAGTAGAGGGAAACGGATTTATGGTGCTCTGCATTAGGCAGGTTTATTATGACTTGTGTTCCTTTTGTAAGGAACTTTTGAGGTCACTCTAGTTGCTGCATATGTCTGGTCAGGTATATGCCAATGGGAGTATTAAATTACTTTTTTGGTAGGGGTTAATTTTTCAGCGACTTTTATACTCTTAAGTTACTGTGCTATTCACATCTGATGAAGGCCTACAGAAGATGCCAAGTTACGTGCTGTGAACACTTATAAGTTGGGGAAGAAACTTCTCACTCAGGCCACTGTAACCATCTTGCTCCAGTTACACCATGCTGATTTGATTTTTCACAGGTTGGGTTTGTTTTATTAAAACCCAGTGTGGTGTCTGGTGTCACTTTTCAACACAACAGCAGCATTATGTTTTTTAGCAGAGAAGCACTTTGTTTTCTTATTCATTAACTTTGTGAAGGGTTTTAATGTATAGGGCTTAGGGCCGATAGCCTTGTATCTACCTATGAACATTGGCTATATATATGTATATCTACCTATACATATACATATCTATATCTATCTATACATATCTATATCTATCGATACATATACATATCTATATCTATCTATACATATACATATCTATATCTATCTATATATATATATATATATATACATATCTATATCTATCTATATATATATATACATATCTATATCTATCTATATATATATCTATATCTATCTACCTATATATATATATATATATATATATTGGATAATGTCAAAGATGAAAGTTAGTCCAAAAATGCCAAGATTAGTGCCACATTCCTACCACATTGCTGTGCTTTCTAGTCAGAAGGATTACGCTAAGTGTACATGTTGTCTGCACTTTGTGGTAACCTTTATGAACCCCCACAGTATTTAAAACTATAAGAAAATAAGAAAACTAAAATTAGGTGGAAGAATGCATTAGTTATGCTTGTGTTGTCTCTTCACTCAGAACAGTGTACACTTGGGGCAGGCATTAATGAAACCCAGAGTAAGTCATTTTACTTTATTGACATTAATTTACTGGGAAAGTCCGAATGGGTCACAATAGCCCATTTTCAGAGGACAGGGAAAAAAGCAAGATTTAACAGAGAAAAAATTCAAAGACATTGCATAAAAAACAGTTGAAAGTTACACATTTAAAAAATAATTAATACTGTAAGGCATAGAGAGATAACAGAGGTATGCTACAAAACGAACAATTTGAAAAGCAAAGTAAAACACTATACACAAATCTAGAGAATGTCCTTTTACTTATTACTACTGTGACTTGCCAAAAGCCATGTGTTTAGTTAACTGTAGCTATAAAGGGGAAGAGAGAGACTGGGACGGATTAGTATAAATTAGGAGGAAGTAATAGGAAGATGTAATGTATAGTGGTAGGGAGGGTAAGATGATGAAGTGGTGAAGGGCACAGAATCTGTACAGATAGGGTTGGAGAAAAGTAGACAAGACTGATCATCAGCAGAACCATAAAACTGATAGGTGCTCTTTCAGAATATGCTTGAAGGAAAGCTGGTACGTTACACTTCTAAGACTATACTATAGAATTTATAATACTAAAAACATAAATTGTGTCCATCTGATTGCTAATTTTATGCTGTCTTGTTCATTCTCAACAATTTTTCACCTCTGCTATGTCTATGTCTGAATGAGCCTTTGAATAGATATATTCAGTTCTACCCTCAGATTCCACCTCGGTCTTCATTACAGTTACTCGTGGTGTTAATGGAGGACTTTCAGAACTTTCAGCAGTTAATGAATCTTTCATTGAGTAGAGTAAAGTCACTGTTTTGGCTGCTTCATTTCTCAGCATGTGGAGGGCTGTCTCCTACTTAAGTCAGTATCATTGGTGATCTAATCTACTTGTACAAATTAAATGTATGGGAGACAAAAACCTTTAAGTAGTAGTAAGCAGTTCTGTTTGACAATGCGAAAAGAATGTTACTTCAATGGAAAAAAATCTCTTTCTCACCTACAGCAATAAATAGTGCAATTAAGATGGCGCTCTGTTGATACATGTCAAAATTCATGTTACATCTTGTATACCTTATCTGCATTCTAATAATGACAAATGTCAGTAATTTTAAAGACAAAAGCAGTTACTTTGTCAGTCTAAATTCAAGGGAGGATACAGGGTTCTCATTTTCTCAGTATTATGCTACCTTTTCAGTATTTATTTTCTGGGTGCTAAGCATGATGGGTCCAGTCCTTAAATGCCTGAAAATTGAACAAATCTGTTGGAATGTAAAGGGTTATTTGGATCTCATGTACATTGTAATAAATGAGCCATGGTGGAGTTTACCCAGCGTTTTGCTCAAATTTTATATTTCATATATTTTTGTATTTTACAGTAGTCTCTGCTATTATCCAGTTTGAGTTATAGTGCTGTTTGAAATTTTAGATTTGCCTTCTACACTGATTTAGTGGAGAATAAAATGGGGTTATTTCTGTTAGGGGCTATCAAGCTACCTAATTCATTTGAATTGGATACCTTCAGTTCCCTAAGTATCGCATATTAAATATTTCACAATAAATGTTTACAGGTAAGGATTACTTCACAAACATCTCGAAGTATTCATAGTTGTGTTACACCATAGATCCTTTTGAGGGTCAGTTTGATGTTAACAAGAATGTGTGGTACTGAATGGAAAAGCACATTTTGGTGTTGAAAGCCTTCAAACATTTTGAGATGTTTCTAGCTGCACAAGTGGTTTATGGTGAGTGAAATATAGATATTGGTAGCCCTTCGTCTCTTGTGATCTGATTTTATGCCTCCATCCTACAGACTTAAATGGGCTTCAGTTGTTGGTGCTGAGAAAACTGAGAAATGGTGATCCTGTAATTTAGGTTCAGTTGTTAAACACAACTAAATGTTTATATTCCCTGGAAATACCCAGGGAAATGTTGCAGGTGTTCTCTGAAATGTCAAATGTAATTCTATACAGAGTTTTCTCAGAATTGTTCACTTTAGTCTTAAGTTTGGTTTTGTGACTCACCACAGTAAATGGAGAAGTATCCCTTAACAAAGGCTACAGGAGAGGTTGGGAGAATTTCTAAGTGCCTGTGTTTAGGAGTTGAAGACAAGCACATTCCACCTCTCAAATGTCAGCTTGCTTAATACATCCTATTTTTATCAACGTTGCTCTTTTCACTTTATATGCTGAAATATATCCACGTTACAAAGACATGTGCCTGGAACATTTCTCCTTGGGCCTCTGCTGAAAATTGGCTTCATTCCAAATTGGACTTTCCCATTAAACAAATGTTAAATAAAAAATAAAATAAAATAAATAACATTAATGCTGGGCAAAGTAGAAAACTGAGGATGTAATAGACCTGATATATTAAATAGGTATACATTTCTGTCCTTTATAACATGTCTTGTAATTCAAAACAAATTTCCCAGAATTTCAAAATTTAAAACGAACTAAAAAAACAAAAAAAAGTTAAGTAAAAAAATAAAAATAAATACTTGAGTAATACCATTTTCTAATGCAAGGATATCGTACATTTTTAAATTTTATTATAAGTAAATACACAATGAGGCAGCTATCCCATCATTCACCATATGCTATTGATATATGAAAATTCAGGCCATCACAGATTTATAGACAGCATTCTTTTCAATTTCATTGTGAAACACTAGCTATGATTTGTCTGTACTACTGTTGTTAGCCATATTTTCTAGGGCACAGTGTGTCCTCAATGATGAAGAGTACGGTCGAATTATATTTCTGAATATATGAAGATTGCATGGTTTAATGTCAGCCATCCCATTACATTTTTATCATTTCAGTAAAATGACATTCTCATCAAGGGACAGAAATAGTGCACAGTAGTCAGGGAGTGGGGGGGGGACACATAGTAGTCTCACCTTCATCCATGTCATGAGAAAATAATTGTATGTTGTACAACTTATAAACAAAGATATTGCATCTATGTCCAAGGAGATAATTGCTCCATTGTATTTGCTATTCATCACTTATCAATGAGTACAATTTCTCCTTGGTATGTACCGAACCAGGAACATCCAACAACTGGAAAATCATCAGAGGATCCTCAGGAAAACAGTGCATAATGTAACCTCCTCAAAGCAATATTCCTCTATTCTACCCCCTGCAGGGTGTTGAAGGAATATCTATGCCTGGCATACAAGGTGTCTTTGGACTGCACTCTGATGGACTCCTGCATGTTCCCAAAACAAACAGCATCACAATTATCCATTCTAAGGGCATAAACACTGACTTTGATATAAATATGACCCTTCTGATAATACAGATATGTATCCTAGAGATGACCCCTTCTGTAGAAAAGGCTTTCCATCCAAGTGAAACAAAGTTCTTCCCTAACCCAATTCAAGTGTAACTTGGGCAACTGGATGCAGACCTGGAAATTCACCCCTAGTTTTGCATCTGTCTCTCTAATGGAGACAGCCAACCTGTAAATGGTTCATCTCCCACGCCCCTGCTTTTACTATCAAGGAAATCAGAACTTGCCAGAGATTTGGGATCATAGCAAGGCTTAAAAAGACCACAATGATCATTAGACTAGTAGATGCTACATGAGTCTATTAGCTGTTACTGTGAGTCAAAGGCATTAAGCCAAATTTTATATGATGTAAGCAGTGAGGATTCAGGAAAGAAAAGCCAATATCCAGAACATGCATGCTATTATTTTGGGAGTGAGTGTTGTTTCAGCTTATGATGCAGTAATACAAGTTACACTTGCTAGATGAGAACAAAGGCTATAAGCAGCAAGTTAAATGGATATATGTTCAGTCTGATCATTGGCCTTAATTATGCTTCTCAATTTTGGCGAAGTTGAGATTAAGTATCATGCTAGGTTACTGGAGATGATTAACAAAAGGCTCAGGACAGGACCAGATAAACTCACTCCTAGTATCTGACAACACTAGGGCTAACTTGCTATAACAAAATATCCAAGTTTGCTGCCGGTCACAAATCCTCTTCCCACCACTGTAACTCCCTTCAGAGGTGTGAAATTCCTTCATGACGAAGGCACATACATCATCACTCAACAGCTAAATGAAATCACCAGCATCAAATAGTGAACACAAACAATGAACACACACACACACCAGAATCCTATAAATAGAAACAATTTAATTCACTCAACATAAAGTGCAGAAGCTTTCATGTTTGCACCAAGCACTTCATCAGATGCTAATACCTAATGCAAAGTAAATAACTTGTTTACGTTTGAATCATGTAATGTCAACAGAAATTAAAGCAAACCCATCATGTGATGTTAGTGAACACATCATAGCAGACAAAATAATTGGCCAATTGCAAATAATCCACACCTAGATAATTCCACTTAATTCTTTTCTACCGTTTATAATCTTGTGATTCCTATAAAGACAGATTTTTTTCCAAATGGGAAAAGAAGACATCAGAAAAACAAAACTATATGGCTGACTAATGAAGTCAAACAATTTTTAAAAGGATGTGACTAGGCATGGACAAAGCTGAAAAAAGATCGTACAAACACAAATGAGAGAGATTTATTCATTACCCTTAAAAGAGAAGCTACAATATGGATTAAAGCATCAAAAGTTATATGTTCTAGAATGTACAGACTCCATTATTTCAGCAATCTAAACAGTTCTGGTAAACCACGAAAAATATAAATACCAACAAAGTGCTCCCTACAGATCTTAAACCGCTACACATTAAAATATTATCTCTGTGTCTGTGTGCACAATTTTACTGTAAGAAAGTTATAATAACTACCAATGCAGCTTAATTCCACACACATCTTTATGTTCTTCCATTCAGATTCATCAGCAGTAAACAAGTAATGAACCTAGTAGGCAAAACAAACTTCATCGGCTACCCTCTTACATTTTTATTCCCCTCAAGATTCATGTAAGCAGGAAGCTAAATCCTTGTTACGTTACTAAAGTTGCTAACACATCCTTCAGCACTAAAGCAGTCTCTCCAAACTTTAATCATGCCACAGTAATACCACCTCCCAAAAATTCATATTTCTAAATAAAATAACTTTGATTTCACAGTACCTTAGATGAAGCAAAAACTTATGACATATACATTTTGAAATTTTACATGGTAGAGATGTTAGCCCTTGAAATTAAAACTAGAAGTGCACACTAAGACTTGTGTACTAGATAGGCATGTTACAACTGAAATAATTAAAGGCTAAACTGGATATAACTGAATATAAATCCCCCCCTTTAGCATATGTCTGTCTGGACATGTGCAACAACTACAACATCCACAGAGATACCTTACTAAAGGGATACAAGACCTAAAAATAATGTATTACATGGACTAACTCAAAGCCCTGCCGCTATACTCAGTATCCTACAGACTGCTAAGTGTTGGTTTGTGTCTGGCATACAAGGCATCCTCTGAATGAGTATTGATGGATTTACCATACATCAGCAAGTCAAATGACACCAAAAATACTTGGTCTAGGTAACTAAACCTCTTTTGCAACTTCAGCAGTACAGTTTGGAGGGACAGGTATATTTCACAGAGGATATCGCTACTGTGGAACAGACTTTCCATCCAGTTAAAACAAAGTTCATTCTTGTATATTTTCAAGAGCAACAGAGATATATGGATGGGAAACCAAAAATGTACCCCGGGAGTGTCCCCTGTACTACTAATGGACAGACGTAGTACCTAAATGCTTTACTCTTGCATGGGTCCCTTCAAATTATCTATTGTGTGATCACAGTTATTCTCATTAGGAGTAATATATAATTATTGACGATGGGATGGGTAATACCAATCTGTAGCCAAATGGGATAGATTATGTTGAACAAAAAATGGGAAACTGGCTAGGCTTAAAATGGCCTGCAAGGGCAGCTGGGCCAGTACTTGGCTATGAACCTACTTAGCACAGCTCTATTAATTGTGTATCTACTAATATTTTGCAATACAATGTGCATTAAGGCAAATACAGAACATCATGGGTGCTCCAGGACAAGTATTCACTCTGGTAACTACACCAGGGTTTGGGAGTATTACTTGTGAAGATAAAACAGATGGATCAACAAATATAGCAAGCATTCTGGAGATTGTAAGGGATATGGTAAAGCAATGCTGCTGCAACTCAAATGAGAATGCAAATAAACTTAAGAGTGAAAAATAGGTTTGTGTGCGTTAGGAAGGCCAGACATGAACAAACAACTGAAAATAGCAGTGTTACTTACCATTGCAGGTAGGGTAGCTATTGACTAGGTGGGTAAGAAATGCCTTCCAAGGCTGACTTGAGAAACATCTGTGGTTTAGGATTTATTCAGACATCTGAGAGATTATAATGGAGAATTTCCAGGCAAAAGACACATGAATAGACTGAGAGAAATTAGAGAAAAGAAAAAATACTTCCACAAGAAAATCTATGAAGAGCTTCAAATAATATGTGTTCATTAATACAAGAGATCCATGAAGAAACACTATATAGACCAAGAAACCTTGTGCCATTTGGAAAAACAAAGTGACTAAGTATGAAAATTTAAAGAAAAAAATGTGAGACATTTCAAGGCTATAAAAAGAAATATGGACATGGGAAAGAAGGCGAGATCTGATATGGTGTTATATTTATGCAAAGGAGAAAGCCAAATTAATCAACACAAAAAAGGCAGCCCCAAAGATATTCGAAGAGAAATACAGGCAAAGACATCCAGATATGGAAAATTTCACAATAAAAAATAAGATCACAGAGAGTGAATGCAGAACAAAAAGATTAGTCAAGTAGTAGTTAAAAAATAGAAGCTGAAGTTATGGAATATCTGCAAAGTGTAGAAAGTCTAGCAGGTTATATCACAGCATAATGGAATGAGTCCCCAAAGCAAGGAGAACCAAGAGGAGCAGGAGACATCTGAAGAAATATGGACATGGAAAAGAAAGAGAGATTTAATACAGTGTAATCTTTAAGTAAAGGAGAAAGCAAAACTAATCAATGCAAAAAGAGCAGCACCAAAGATATTTTAAGAGAAATGGAGGCAAAGACATCCAGATATGGAAAATTTTAGAATAAAAAAAATTAGAATACAGGATTAGTAATGGAGAACGTAAAGAAATAGAAACCGAGTCTATGGGTTACCTGCAATGTGAAGGATTTAGTATAGAAAATTTAACGCCGATAACAACACAATGGGATTCAGTAATGAACACCCAAATTAGGGAGAATCAAGTGCAGTGGAAAGCATCTAATCAGTTGATATATGAAGATACTTTGGAGCCTTCCATAGGAAACCATTAGAAATGTTCAGTTGGATCTATACAGCAGGGAAAAGAACAGGAAACTCTGATAAGTCTGAAACAGTCAACATCACAGAGTGATAGGCAAGCGAGTTCTCATATGAAAGAGCAACGGATGACACATGCTGAAACTCTGGTAGAGGAAAATGCTTTGATACTTTCTATAGAATTCTCACAGGAAATGGAGAACAAAGAATGTGCCCTCATTTTAGAAGAAAATGATCTAAGACAAGAGTTGCTTGATTTAATAGGGATGGATAGATATATTAAGATCAAAGAAAGAAATAGACTGCAGAAGGTCAATAAAACCCCAAAAGTTAGAAGTTTGATAAAACAAATGAACACAGTAATTAGGACTGTCCATAAAGTTCATGTGATATAACTGGAATAAATAGGATACATTACTGTGCAGTCAAAATAATAAGAGATAAAGTCCTACCACAAGAACACAGAGTAGTAAGGGAAAGGATGGGGAGAAATCGAATGCCATCACGGAAATATCGAATAGAGAAAACTATAATGCAATTAAGACAAGAAGTGTCACTGTTAGAGTATAGAAGAGGGAACAGATCAACAAAAATACTCAGAGACACATCATAAAAGCAATGTGCAGTACTGTAACAGATCAGGATTTATAGTGCACTATCACAAATAAACTAAAAATAGCACAGGCAGAAAAACTTACAAGACGCACAAATAAATATACAGGAAAAGGACAAAATAAGCAATTTACTGATGACCCAGAGAACTGGGAAACAAGGTAAAATGAAATGAAAGACCACTATTTATGAATATCCTGTGAAACATAAAGATGCTAAATGGATAGAAGTAAAAGAAAGAAGTTGTTCAAATATATAGCATATGAAATGGGAAGAAGTAAAGAACAAAGAGATTTAAAGAAAAAAAATCCTCTAACTGGAAAACCCCAGGCCCAGATGCAGTACCTAACTTCTGGATAGAAGTATTAACATCTTTACATGAAGATTTAGCCATGAGTAAGAACTATTTGTATGCACATCCCAAACAGACACCAGCCTGGATAACAACAGGAAAAACAATCCTCCTACTTAAGAGCGAACCTGCAAGCTACTCTAAAATTTATAGACCAATAAACTTTCCTTCCGATGATGTATAAACTATACACCAGAACTCATGCTGGCAGAGTTTATACTCATTCAGAAGAAAATTTAATTATGGCAAAAGAAAGAAAGGGTAATTAAAAAAAGTCATATGAAGCAAAGGTACATTTGTTAAAGTCATAGTGGAGAAATGTAAAAAGGGGTAGAATTTAAGTACGGAATGGAGAGACTACAAAAAGCAATTGAAAGTATCCCACATTCATGGTTAAAAGAGTGCTTAAAAAAGTATAAGATGCACCTTACACTGATAAACTACATCACAGCAACCATGAAAGTGGCAAAGCACTGCAGTTAAGCCATGATAAAGGACAAATTATTATTCCAGGGATAAAAATTCAAAGGAGGATATTCCAGGGTGACTCTGTCACTGCTGATCTTTAGCCTTGCCATTAACCCGTTAAGCTGTCTGCTTAACAGATTAGGTCATGGCTATGATTTGACTCCCAGAAAGCAACAAAGTGTAAAGAATTATCTTAACTGTAAGTAGTCAAAACTTTTTCAGATGATGTAAGAATGTTATTTGGTCTTGATAAATGTGCAAAAGCAACCTTTAAAGCAGGAAAGCTGCAGCACCAAGAATATATCACTTTGGGGCAAGAATGTGATATAAAAACTTGAGCAACAGGGAGTGTATAAATACTGGGTCTATGTCATATAGGTTCATAGGTTCATACTAGGCTATCTGCCCTAGGGCATTTATAAGCATAGCCAGAGTGTGTTTGGCTTTTGCCACCCATTTTAAATAAATTTTGCTATGTCCTTTTTCGAGGTTAGTATACTATGCCTCTGTCTAACAGTGACACAGAAGTGATACCCGGGGTAAACCTACGATCTCCCATTCATTCATCAAGATTCCTCTTGAAGAGAGTCAATGAGGGACTTTGCCTAACCTGGACTGGGATTTTATTCCAGAGTGAAGGGAGCCTCTGGATTATGAATCTGTCCCTCCAGCATGTCCTATTTATTTCAGGGCTGAGGTTCAAGTCTCTTGAGTGCATAGCTCAATGAGATTTGGATTTTCTGAGGTGCAGCATGTCCATTAATTCCGGGTTGGACATGGCTTTATACATCAGGCACAGATCGCCTCTGAGCAGGCGGTATGCCACTGAGTAGAGCTGGTGTTTCTTTAGAGCAGCATATGGCATCTGTTTGAGCTCTTTGATCCTCTTGGTGAGGTACTTTTGGGGTCTTTCCAGTTGCTGCAGGTGTCTGGTAAGGTACATCCCAAAAGGGGCATTGTACTCAATTATGGGCATGATGAGGGATGAGTAAAGAGGCACGATGACCTCCCCTGATCTAGATGTGAATCCCTTCATGATTAGGTGGGCTATATAAAATGTTTTTCTAACCACTTTGCCCACGTGGTTTTCAAATGAGAGATTGCTATCAACTTGGGTCCCCAGGTCCCTAATTACTTTTTCTGTACTTAATGGATTACCACCTATGTGGTAATTTGTGGGCACTTTTGCCAAAGGGGATGACTATACACTTTTTGGCGTTTAGCTCGAGGCCATGGCTCTGGCACCAGTTGTCTGTTTCTATGAGGCCCATTTGGAGGATGCTTGTGTCGGCTGGAGAGTTGATTATGGCGCCCAGTTTGCAGTCATCTGTGAACTTGGTCAGCCACAGTCCTTCCGTGCTGGCCTGTACTTCCGAGAAATATATACCGAACAAGAGAGGTCCCAGGACTGAGCCTTGTGGGACACCACTTGTAACTGGTTTGGAGTCTGACATGGCTCCAGCAATTCTAACCATGTGAGTTCTGTCCTTGAGCCAGTTTGCAACCCATCTAGTGACATACGGGTATATTTAAGCTGGTGAGCTTATCTAGAATGCCCGAGTGGGGTATTGTATCGAAGGCTTTTGCAAGGTCCAGGTAGGTGGTGTGGACCACCTTCCTCTCATCAATGGCCTTGGTGACTGTTTCAAAGAAATCAACCAGGTTTAAGAAGCAGGATCTGCCCTTAATAAAGCTGGACTGGGTAAGATCCAGTGTCTGTAGGTCCCCAATATCTTTATTTATGAGGTACATGATGATCCTTTCCATAGCTTTGCAGACCAAGCTAGTCAGGCTTATGGGGCGACAGGATCCGTTGAGGCACCACCTTTGTGGAGAGTGACAACTGTTGCTGCACGCCACTCTTTGGGTACATATCCTGTAGTAAGGCTGAGATTAAACAGTAGTTTTATGTTTGGGTTTAGCTCTTCTTGGAGTTCATGTAGGACGCAGCCCAGGACACCGTCTGGTCCCATTGATGCTGTGTTTTTTTGCTTTGGAGGGCAACTCTTACCTGAGCATCTGAGATGTCAGGGGGGCAGCACTCTGCTGGGATAGATATTTGCCCTTTTGTTGGGGGGGGAGAAGTTTGCGCTGAACCTGTCAGCTAGGATGTTGGCAATGTCTGTGGGTTCGGTGTATTTTTTGTCATTTTGGGCTAATTTTGAGCTTATCTGGGAATTCCCACCCACGTTCCTAACATAACTAAATAAAGCCTTGTGATTATCCTTAGTGTCCTGTGCAATTTTTCTCTCGAAGCTGGTCTTAGACGATTTTATGAGTGCCCGTAGTTTTTTGCTAATACTGATCAGAGATGCCTTCCCTTTTTGGGATTTTTCTCTATCATGTAGTAGCTTCCTCCTTCTATTGTATAGTTTGTTTATGGCTGGGGTCCACCAGACAGGACGTCTGCCTTTGGAGGATTGGGTCTTGGTTTTATTTGGGATTGCATGATCCATGCATTCCTGTAGGTGTTCACAGAATGCGTTTATAAAGGATTCTGCAGTCTGGGCCGTATTTTTCACAGGCCCGGGGGCTTTGAAGGATTCCACCTCGGTTTTGAGGAGTGTGAAATTTGCTTTAGAGAAGTTTTTCACTGTGGTTTTCAGGGCAGGGGGTGGAGCCAGCATGTGAATATCCAGTGAGATTAGTTTATGGTCTGATCTTACCAATGAGGGATACACTTCTGGTCTGGAGCATAGAGTCCCCATGTTGGTGATGATCAGGTCCAGTATGTTTTCCCCTCTTGTGGGAGTGGTAACAAGTTGTTCCATAGCATTTGAGTTTATAAATTCTAGGAACCTTTGGGCTAGGGTGTTGGAGCTAGAGTAATGCTCCCAGTCTATGTTTGGGTAGTTGAAGTCACCCAATATAATGGTGTTTGGAGAGACCTTCATATTTTCCATTGTTCTCAGGAAGGCCGAGTGGGGTTCCTGGGTTTGGGAGGGTGGTCTGTAGCAGGCTATAAACTGGAAGGCAGTTTTACCCACTGTTAGTTGCACATGGATAGTCTGTGATGCTTCGTGCTGTGCCACCAACCTGGAGGTGTGGGTATCTGACGAATATTGATACTCCCCCTTCCTTTTGTGGTTCGGTCCAAGTTTTGGGGCCGAAAAGCATGGTATGAGGTATAACCTGGTAGTGCTGGGGTACTCTCGGGAGCCTTGAACCAGGTTTCTGTTTCTGCACAGATAACGATGTTCTCCATGCTAAGGAGAGTTTTGAGTGTGTGCATCTAAGTTTAGACTTCTGGCATTGAGTAGCATTACTCTAAGTTTCTTATCCCTTGTGATACCTATGGAGGTGGGTTTGTCTTTTGAGCCTTGCCTAAAAAAGGCACTATGGGGGTAGCAAGAGCCTTTGCCAATATCCGAAAGCCCAGGGGTGACAGGTGCAAGCCGTCCCTAGCGAAGCATCATGGCTTGTCGAGCATGTCATCCCAGGCTGACAGGCATTGGATCCCCTTTGAATGACACCAATACTTAAGCCAATTGTTGAAACTGATCATCTTGTCTTCATATTGTGGCATCATTCTTGGTGAGGGTAAGATGCTACTCAAGGTCAGGATCATACCGGCCTGGGCTATATGCTCAGAGAGCTCCCCTCTCTCTCTTTTCATGTAGTCCAGGGAGGTACGTCTCAGGTCATTCACACCAGCATGGACAATGACCGAGTCATATTTGTACTTGTCTTGGAGTGACCAGAGTGCTTGTGTTATGTGGCGGATCCTAGCGCCCGACAGGCAGCTCACCGTGACCTTCTCCTTATACAGCCTGGTGAGCGGGACGTCAGTGTGCCTGACGATAGAGTCACCTATTACAAGTGTATCAGGTGTGTTGTTTAGCCTTAAGGGCTGTGACTGTTCAGCACACTGGCTTTGTGAGCTATGTGTTGCACGTGTTTTGTTTTGAGGTAGCGGTTGCTTGGGTGTCTGCTTTGGAGGTCTCTGCTGCTTAGGCAGATTTTTATTTAGAGCCTCCAAGTATGTTTTTGTGTGTTTATGTGTTTGGTTTGCTGTCGTGGTAGGTCTATGTGAGACTGGAATTGTAGTGAGTGTGGTTCCCTTCTCCTCCTGACTGGTTACGCCAGTACTAAGTTGAGAGAGCTTAGCCTCCAGTAGGGCTATATGGTTGCATCTCTCACATGTGTTGGAATTTGTTGGGAGGAGGAGAGGGTTGTCTGTGTACATGAGGCAGTTGTAACATTGCCTCAAGATTCCCAGATTCATCAGCTGGACTGGAGAGGAGATTGGCAACTGACCTTTGGACATGCTAGAATAGTATTGGGAATTCCTTTATAATTGAAAAAAAGGGCTAATGGGGAACAAGGTACTCAAGGGTGTAGTGCTTTTAATTTTTTTGTGCTGACTTATAAAATTGCTTTAGTGAGCAAGTGCCAGGTAACTTAAATGCAATGTGTTACAGGCAACTTAAATGCAAAAATGACAAACAGTAACTTTCTTTCAAGTGAAACAAGGAAATAAGTACAGTAAGCAATGCAGATATCACTAGGAATCCACAGAAGTGCTGAAAGGCCGCATTTTAGGTGGAATTAGTGTTTCAGGGAAATAACAAGCAAACAAACAACAAGCATACAATATAATCAAACTTCCAAAATTTTGAATACCATATGTTCGAATTTGGATGTTTGAAATATGACAACGAAACCTCAAAACAGCAAATTTTTCCCAGGGAAAAAAATTTGCTGTTCCGAAAAACACACTAGACAAGCACACCAAAAACCCTAATAAACCTACACTATACCTTACATACACAACTATCTACGCACTAACCTTAACCCAAGCCCTAACCCTAAGGTCAGTCACTATCGCACATTTACCTTACTCGTGCCCTAACCCTAAAGTCCGTCACTATCGCACACTTACCTTACCCGCAACCTTAACCGTAAAGTCAGTCACACACACACACTTACCCTAACCCCGATCCATAACTTTTGCATCACAGTACAGCAAATGTCGAAGCCGCAGAAACAGTCAACTGAATTATTTCCCTGGGAAAGAATTCGAATTTCCGTGGCTTCAACATTTCTGTTTTTCGAACTTACCCATTTGATCTTCCAATACTCGACATTTAGGACGGTCAATTAAATAACAGGTACCCTAAATATTTGGGGATTGACAAAAGATCTACAATAAAACAGGAAAAAATATGTGAATAAAACTCAGTAAGGAATATTTTAGAAGACTTAAATTAATCCTGAAAACAGCATTGATATCTAGGAACAAAGTTCAAGCTATAAACCGATTTGGTCTTCCTGTCATAAGTTTTGGAGTGATTGACTGGCCCCAAGTGGTGTTGGACAAATTAGACAGGAAAAGAAGAAGGATGCTTCAGGCTCATAAAATGATTTATAAAAATCAGTGCATACCAAGATTATATAATCCCCATTCCAAAGGAGGTATGGGCCTCCTTCACATTGATTACATGTATAGATCTGCAATTGTGGGACTGCATACATATCTGCTGACCTCATAAGACCCAAACAGTGAAAATTCTGAAACATGAGGAGAATAAATCTAACATAACTTCCCTGCTTAGTCTAGCACAAGCATACCAGCATCTAGCAAGAATGGAAATCAAACCAGTAGTAGATAAAAATCAAGCACCGACTGAATGTGCCAAAACAAAAGAAAGAATATAAGGTGAAGGGTCAGATAAGAAGGCAAGAAATGTGGAAAATGGATACATTTAGTTGCAAGTATGGAAAACTCTTGGCACAAACTCATGTAGATCAGGATCAAATGCAGGAATGGTTAAGGAAAGGTGAATTCAAACCAAAAGATGAAAGGTTAATATTGGTGGCCCAAGATAATGGACTACATACATATTGGTTTACAAAGTCCATTGAACATGTGTAAAACTGAATTGGAAACAGTTGTACATCTTGTTGCTGGTTGTGGCATAGTAATGGCAGAAAGTCTATCCTGAAAGGCATAATAAATAAATCCCAAGACTGTTGCACTAGGGATTGTGAAAACATTATGATACTGAAGTAGCTGAAAAACACTGGAAACATGAGCCACAAAGCATCACAGAAAATTATGACATCTACATCACATGGGATCACCCATTACCAACAGGTCAAAAGATAGATGCTAGAAAACCAGATACAGTGGTCCATGAAAAAAGTAGCAGCATTGATCATTGAAATTGCCACACCCAGTGACTACAATCTCTTCTGTACAGAGAGACATAAAGTCATAAAATATCAGGATCTGCTAGAACAAAAGAGATCAACGTGGAAGAAAGATACACAGACAATTCCAATTAGTAGTAAGAGCAATGGGTCTTATAAAAACATATCTATAATCATATTTAGATAAGCTACCGTTACATGCAACTCCTTATGAATTGCAGGAGTCATTACTGGGCACATTGCGGGTGCTGCAAACAGCACTTCTGGCTAACATCAAAGATTGAAACAATATTAATTTCATGAACTTTAATCATACTTAGACTTCTGAATGGGGTCCATTCCTGTCATGGTATTAGATACCAAAAAGACTTGGAGAAGTTGCAAAAAGAGAATATATTTCATAGCAAGTCATAACAAGTACTGACGTTGGAAGATAGATTAAGTGGTCAGTAAATGACAGAGATATACTACTGACAAATGCAGTATAGTTGGTATGTATTTGCCTGTTTAATCGTGTTTGCATTCTAATACAAATAATGTTGAGTGACAGAAACTCAAAACTATTTAATTCAATGTCATCATTATATCAGTTAAGGTGATGTGCACTTAGTTGTATTACAACATGCAAGATTTTTTTTTTCAGAAAGAGATAGCTGGTACTAGGAAGAAAAAAATCTTTTCTTAGCAAAAACGGACACGGTAGCTAAACACTAAAATGCAGTGACTTGCATGAATGCAGTATTTAAGAAGTAACACTAAGTCTTACCATCAGCAATGAAATGTTCTGGAACATGGAGTGTCACTTTCACAGTAAGAGGGCATGTCAGCTGGCTTCCATACACAACTGCAAGGATGCAGGCACTCACAGTGATTAATGTGAGGGTAGTTTTATTCACTGGGCTTCTGGGTGAGCCTGAAATATATATATATAAGAAAGAAAAAATTAAATTGTTCACCATTAAACAGCTGAAATATAAATTATGAACATCTGTTGTAATGGTCCAACAACAAACCATTAAATGTCTGCATACATTTTTAAAATACAGCTCTGTTATGTATTTCGCTGAATCAATGAACATTTTCTAAGGCTTATAAGCACACATTTTCAACATTAATATAAAATATGCATGAAGCGTGCACTGCTATTAATCCAGAGCAGTTTATATTTTCTGTAATTTTATGTCACATTAAACCTTTGGCAACACATAAAGGATACTTAAGAAATTATTTTTCTGTTCATAGGCTTTGCCTCATGATAATATCTGCACTACTAATTAGGTCCCAACGGTACCAGCAAGTATAAAAAGGAAGGATGTGGAAGTAATCAGAACATTTTTGTGATTATTAGCAGGGAGTTATTAGATGCATGCTGGAAATGACTCAGACTGATGTTTAATCTACCTATATTACTTTCAGCAACAAATTCCTTAAATAAGCATGAAGTGTAGACTGTAAAAAAAAATGGCAGGCAATATAAGGAAAGCTCAGTAGTTTTAGATCTCTTAGGTACTTTCTGGTGAAATGTTAATGACAGATTAGCACACAGCTTTGCACATCTCCTCTTAACCTCCCTTCATGGTTAGAACATGAAGAGCGACACTCAGAAGCTAAACTGCAAACCCTTTGCAAGACTCCACAATATCTCTGACAATGTGTTTACCTGACATAATAAGAGAAAAAGCATTAAACTTTGCTTGAAAGCATTTAGTTTGTTACTTCTTTGGTTTAATTACTGTGCAACAGTTAAAAGAGAAGGATTGTCAAATGGATTGTTTGGAGAGTAATTCAGTACTTGAGACATTAAATGCCATTATAAATGGTTGGCTTGGAGCTTTTAAAATAATAGCAATTTTTATTTTCCATTACTAATGTGGTACCATTACTGCATTTGCATAAACAGTATTTAGATCAGATACAAAGACACACATTCGCACACAAAATATTCTGAGTAGTATATTGTTCTTTGGCAGTGAGCCAGAGGTCAGGCAGTCACAACGCATTCATATTTTGGAATTTTCCCAGTTTGCTTTACATGTTCACATACATAACAGGAAAAAAAAAGTAAACACATTCTGATAGCAGATATGGCGCGCTTGGGCCTCATAGTTAAACGGCAGATCGTACATAAACTAAAAGTTTATGTTTGTCTCATCCTAAGACTTGGTCTGGGATTTATAAAAGATGGTGTACTAAGACAGGATGTTCTGAGCTGACGTCTTCAGATATAGTACTGCACTGGTTTGTGCTTCATACTCATACATTTCTCTGGACATCAGACTCTGCTACATCCTGTTCTCAAGCAGTGCTCTGAGAAACAAATCATTAGTGGGGACTATGCATGACTAAGAATTGTTCAACTTGGTACTGGTTTGCTATTTAGTTGGGCACACTACTAACTTGCACTACCAAGTACCCCGCCCCAGGCATAGACACACACACACATTTTTACCTGTACAAGCAAACTTTGACACACACATGCATGCTTACACATATACAAATGTTCACAGAAATACAGACAACTGACATACACTACTTATCTCACCTGAAATAAAACAGAAGGGTAAGTGCAGCAGATCTGCACACTACAGGCCAACATTTGGCACTTTCTATCCCTAACCCCCTCATGCCTGCCAATAGCCTAGACCACATACATGCATACAAGCAAACCCAGTACACTGACAGTCTGACACGCACACAAACATTTACAGAATCAATCACACATGTTGATACATATCACTCGCATTCAAATGCACATGCGTGTACAGATACATATGCATACAAAAAACACAGCAAGCACTCATGGCCAGACTACCTGGATAACTTGTCTGACTAAAGCGAGAAAGTTAGATCTATATTTTTGCCATAACTGAATGCATGCAAAGGTCACAAAAGCAGTTTTACTGAGGTCATAAGTAACCCATGCAATGACAGTTATATATGATGTCAATGTGTCTTTAAAAATTAATCTTATCTGTCTTTGTTACTGTTTCATTACTGGTCACCCCAAATTCTAATACAGCCCTGCTTCATAAGTCAAAAGTACTAATAGAATAGATTTTATGGAAGTACTATACAAAAAGGATTAAGTTCCCTCAAGAACCCATATCTTGTTTGCCTGCCCATCATCCCTGGCTACCTTAATATACTGATGTCTAAACATACATTTGTTTTTTATTTTTTGTAATATTAGGGCAGTGGCTTTCTTCATGCCTTCCATGGTGTTGTATGCAGAATCAAAAATGCTGGTAGCTTCAGTTTTTCTTTTCTCAGAGTGTTCCCGGGACAGAGTACAGATCATATAACCAATTTCTATTTAGGTAGTAACGCTGCATTCTTCTATTGAAATGTAATTGTATCTTCAGGGATATAATCCTTACATTCTTCTATGCTTACAGTGATTTTATTTTTCTGTATTTATATTTCACTAATAGAATTTGCAGCTCTAAAATTTTACATACCTGTTTAATTTTAACCACTTACTATTTGCTTCTTTGAATGAAATTTGTGACATTTTATTATTTATAACATTGCCTTCACAATGTTGTTATTTTGATTTCTTTTGTAGTTCAGGGGCTTTGTGGGTATGAATACACTTTCACTCCTAGGGGCTTTTGTATACTATCATCTATCAGATTTCTCCTATGAGTTAATGGATTGTCCATTTACCCTTTTTAGAAAAGGTAGTCCCTATATGGGCACTTGTGTCAAGCAATAAACGGCAAATGTCCAGAGATTTTAGGACAAAACTACTGCTTATGTTTCCTCTAATAACTGCATAAAATAATTTTGTCTCTCAAATAACTTAATACTACATGGAAAAGCAGAAAACTCAAATTCTATTAGAGTGGGATTTTATTTTGGTTACTTGCACTGGCTGTGGATATGAACTGTTCTATAAAATTAACACTTGCTCAACAATGTTTACTTTGTACATTCGAAAAGGTAGCTTTCCTACTGGGGAATATCAGAACACCTCATTTCTGGCTATACTTTCCAGCACTTCCGTTTCTTGCAGAAGTTGCAATGTCTTTCTTGCTTCTGGGATAAAGACTCACGTGAATGACAGAAATAGCTTCCTTTCTTGACTGTATTTTTCTACCACTGTCCTACCAATTTGACTAAAGATTTTTCATTTTTCCCCATTCTTTTAGTTCAGAAGTTGATTCTGTCTTTCTTCCGCCAGTCTGCTTTACCTTATAATCTATCTCAACTAACTCTTTACACTATAACTGTAAGGCCAGAAAAGGACATTTCAGTATTATGGAACATTCTGAGAGAGTTTCATGTCTTTTCAGGATACAAAATTAATGAAGATAAAACAAAGGCAATAGCTGTAAACTACCCACACATATGTATGGGGAAATGAAAAATTAAGTACTTTGGAGTATGGATTAAAAAGGATTATGTTATGGTTAAGGATATGTAGGAAATACTAAACAAAAGATAATATAAAAACTGAAAAATCAGAAGTTGTTTTATGGATATATATAGTAAAATATAAGCAGTGAACATGTTTTTAGTCCCTTTAATTTTTTACACAGGTCAGGCATATTTTTATCAACCAGAAGAAAAGTTGTGGATAGCAATTAATAAATAGTTGCAGGATTTTATCTGGGAGGGGAAGACAGCAAGAGTGAAATGGGATAAAGATATTTTTTTATTTATTTTTTATTTATTTAACATTTCTTTTACCAGGAAAAATCCAACTGGACAACAGGTGTCCATTTTCAGTGGAGTCCTGAGGAGAAAACCTCCAAGGAGGTAACATTGTAAAATCATATGTTAGATAACAAGAAAGCTAGCATACAAGGTAAAAAAAAAAAAAAAAAACAGTTCAATACAAAACAATGACATAGTACAGTCAGGAGATTAATTGTCTAAAATAACAGTACAATCTGTGTAAAAACAATCACATAGTAAAGTCAGGAGGTTACATGCCTAAAATAACAGTACAATCTGTGTAAATAAGATACTCAGGAGTAAGCTGATATTTGTACAGTCAGGAGATTACATGTCTACAATAAAAGTACAATCTGTGTAAATAAGATACTCAGGAGTAGGTCGATATTTGTACAGTCAGGAGGTTACGTGTCTACGATAACAGTACAATCTGTGTAAATAAGATACTCGCACAGTACAGTCAGGAGGTTACATGCCTACAATAACACTACAATCTGTAAATAATATACTCAGGAGTAGGTCGATATTTATACAGTCAGGAGGTTACATGTCTACAATAACAGTACAATCTGTGTAAATAAGATACTGAGGAGTAGGTCAATATTTGTACAGTCAGGAGGTTACATGTCTACAATAACAGTACAATCTGTGTAAATAAGATACTCAGGAGTAGGTCGATATTTGTACAGTCAGGAGGATACATGTCTACAGTAATAGTACAATCTGTGTAAATAAGATACTCAGGAGTAGGTAGTTATTTGTACAGTCAGGTTACACGTCTACAATAACAGTACAATCTGTGTAAATAAGATACTCAGGAGTAGGTCGATATTTGTACAATCAGGAGGTTACGTGTCTACAATAACAGTACAACCTGTGAAAATGAGATACTCAGGAGAAGTTCGATATATATGCAAGTCAGGTGGTTACATTTTTATTTTATTTTTTATTTTATACTTGTTGACCGGGATAGTCTGACTGGATGTATATCCATTTTCAGCGGAGGCCCGGGGAGAAAAGCTCAAAGGGTAAACAGATACAGCATTACATAATACCAGCATTACATATTACAAACAGACCATTTACAGTGATTACATAAGTAAGCAAGTTAAACAAGTTCCACAGGTTAGAGTTAATCCCGAGCATAAGTCAGGATTAAATTAAATTACACAGTAAACTGGTTAACAGATTTTTACACATTCTAGAGAGAGTTAGCTAGGCTTGATACATTGACATAGCCAGTTAAGTGCCAAATGTAGTTTGAGTCTAGTTTTAGATTGACCTAAGGTAGAAAGCAAGGTAATATCAGCTGGAAGAGAGTTTCAGTGTCTACTTACAGAGTTTGCAAAGGGAGTGTCACTGGCTGTGTTATTAATTTTGCTAGTCTGAATTAGTAGTTTGTTAGAGGATCGAAGCGGTCTAGGATTGTTATAGGGGGTGATAATATTTTTAAGTGCAGGAGTATTGTCCGGATTATAGAGGATTTTATAGGCCATAATCAGTTAGTTATACTGGATTAGGCTGGGTAGCTTAAGCTGATTTAGATTGATGCAATGATGTGTCCTAAAAGGCAGCCCAGTGGCAAACCTGGCAATGTGGTTGTAGCAAATTGAGAGTTTGTTAAGGACAGTCTTGTTTAAATTCGAGAGTAGAGTGGATGCATACAGAAGGGTTGAAAGAAGGTGAGAGCGAGCTATGGCAATTTTAGCTGGAGGGGTTAGGATGGCTTTTATTCTGTAAAGTGACCCTAGTTTTTTATTGATGGTTTTGATAGTTTGGTTAACATGTAGGTCAAAGTTTAGATTATTATCAATGATGACACCTAATAGTTTTGTAGAGGGGTCAAGGGAGATTATTGTCCCATCATTTGAATTTATGGCAAAGGTGAAAGCGGTAGACCTACGTGCTGGTGAAAATAACAGCATTATAGTTTTTTTGGGATTTAGGATCAGATGATGTTCAGAAAGCCAGTTTTCTATTGTATTAAAGGTGGTCTGGGTAGCTGACCATAACTCTACTGGAGATGTGGCTGAGCAAATCAGAGTAGAGTCATCAGCATATTGGATACAACTGACATTTGGGATGACAGTATAAAGGTCATTAATGAGGATGGAGAACAGCAAGGGCCCTAGTATAGAGCCCTGTGGTACTCCGAGGGTGTTAGGTAGAAGATTAGAGAGTTTGTTCTGCCAGAGGACAGCCTGCTGTCGACCATTCAGGTAGGATTGAAACCATTGAAGGGCTCTAGTTTCTAGATAGAATGTTTGCAGGGTGTGGATTAAAAGTTGGTGATCAACCAAATCGAATGCCTTGGAAAGATCCAAGAAGAGGGCTGAGGATATATAATTATTGTTGCAATTATGGTTTATGGTGTTGGTAAAGGCTAGGAGGGCTGATGTAGTGCTGTGATGAGGACGGAAGCCATACTGTGTGTCTGCCATAAAGTGATTCTGGATTAGGTGGTGCATGAGTTGTCTATGAATACATTTTTCCAAAATCATTGCAAGTGGAGAGAGTATAGCTATTGGCCTATAACTGGAGAATTCAGTAGAGCTGCCTACTTTGTGAAGTGGGATTACATAGGATATTTTCCAGATGGTGGGAATTTTAGCTTCTACTATGGTTCGATTGATTAGTAATGAGATGGGGTACTTGGCAGGGAGATGATCAGCAGAAACTGTAGTGGGTTTTAATTTTTTGATCAAGGTACGGATAAGTGAAGTGGCGACTGGTTGGAAGCTGAATGTGAGTAGGTTTCTAGGGGTGGTACTTTCAGGACCAGGGGAGCTAGGAGGTAGTTGGCTAGCTAGGGCTTGAATTGTCTCAGTAAAGAATCAGTTAAAACTGTCAGAAACCTCTTCAGGGGTTTTATCAATAGTAGCAGCAGGGATTGGGGTTGAAGTTTGCCCAGGATGTAGTAGATTATTTAAACCTGCCCAAAACTTCTGAGGGTTATTTTGATTTACTGTCTGTAAATTACAGTAGTATTGTTTTTTTGTCTTGTAAAATGGATTTTTTAGTTTCGTTCCTGGAGTGCCTGTATTTAATGTGATCTTGGGGGTCTTTAGAAGAACGCCATAAAGCCCATGCTTTGTTTATAAGGTTAATTTTGAGTTTAGACTCTTTAGAAAGCCATGGCGCAGTTTTTGCCTTTGTTCTCTTTGAACGAACAGGTGCATGCAAATCAAGGATCTCAAGGAATTTGTTGTTAAAGTATGCTACTTCTTCCTCTAAGAGGATGTGTTTTAGGACAGACCAATTACATACATTTAGCTCTTGTTGGAATTTGGCAGGGTCAAAGTTTTTATAGTTTCTAGCATTTCTGACTAAGGGTTGTTGGGAATTAATGGCTTTGTGCTTAATTACATATGTGAGAAGGTGATCACTTAGTTGGGGGTGACTATTTATGGAGTACCCAGTCAAGTATGCTTTCTTTTTGGTTGGGTTTACCTATCCTGGTAGGGGTGAATATGATTTGTGTAAATGCATGCAGGTTAATATGGGTGGTTGGGGATTCTGAGGAACAGAGTCTATGTTAAAGTCTCCAAGTAGTATGGTTTCTTGGGGGTAGTGACATGATAACCAGTGCAGGATATCTTCAAGTGTAGATATATTGTTACCTGGGGGAATGTACATACAGATGATATTAATGCATTTATTTTTATTAAGTTGCAATTTGTTGGCAAGAATCTCTGAGTTATTAATCTGAGGTGGTCGTATTACATCTATGGTGACATTCAGCTCAGATTTATAGAGTACAGCTACCCCAACCCCCCTTCCTGGAAGCACTATCCAGCCAGTGTATGGTGTACCCAGGTGATAACACTTCATTGTCTGTAGTGTTAGGTTTTAACCATGTTTCAGATAAACAGAGAATCTCAGGGGAGTGGACATACAGAAGTGCATGCAATTCATGGACCTTGTTATTAAAGCTTCTAATACTGAGATGACAGGCTAGGAGAGAGTTAGTTGGCCTATTAATTGTAGGTTTGTAGCTTAGATTGCAAGTAGAAGGGGTATGTGTATCTGAAGTGGGTGGGCCAGGGTTGGGGTGAATATCACCACCAAGTATTAGGTTAAGTCGATACTCGGTGATGAATTTCAGGAATTTATTAGTTTGTGGTAGTGTTTGGATCTAGAGCTAATGTGCCTGGGGTTGAGATGTTGATAGACTGAACAAAATGTTGGATAGAACCTGGTACTGTAAGTGTGGTTGAAGGTGGGAGGATTTACAGCTGGGGTGATAGTATGGCCTTTCGGGACCTGAAATCCCGTGAGAAACTGATTTTCATACAAGGTAAGGAGGTATGGTGTGAACAAGAGGGGTAGTAAAGAGGAGTATATCATTATTTGTGATTCAGCTAGTGAGTTAAGGAACTGTTTTACCTGGTGATGCAACACTAGAAGATAGAGTGGTGAGGTAAAGGTACTGGAAGGGGGATGGGAGAATGCCAGATGAAAGCTAATAGGTGCTATTAAAATGTAGGAAGAAGAATGGGTGTGAGAGGAATTATCCCAAATGAAAGCAGATAGGATCTAGAAAGTGGGGGAGTGGATAAATTTAGAGGTACTGGGGCGGGAGTAAATTGGGGGCAGGGAGTGGAGTGAAGAGAGCCAGAGTGGAGCGAGGGTGAATGTAGCAGGGCTATTGCAGTTTACAAGGTTTCCTAAGGTGTCTTAAAGCTATAAGGTAAGTATTATAGCTCTTAATTTAAGAGTCAGTTTACTTACGTTACAGGGAAAGGAGGCAAACACTCCAGTAGAAAATAGAGCCCTGTGGCTGACCAAAATGGTGACCTGCTTAATTACACAGCACTAAGTGAAAGCTTAACAAATATTTTTGTGTGCAACCTACTCTGCTTAAATGCTGAGGGAAACTGATTTTGTTATGGTGACCAATTGCAGTCCTGTAGACTCCGTTTTGTAGGTAAATGTAGAGTTCAACTAGGAAAAGAGAAAAGCAGGGATTCTAGGGTAAGCATGAAGGCAACAACAGGCAGTTATTTTATAATTTTATTCAGAAAGGTTTGAGGGTGGGGGGTAAAGTAGCACACTTCAGAATGAACTAAGATTTATAGCTAAGAAACCTAAGCAAGAGAGCAATGCAGTAAATAAACACTTGCCAGATTTTAAAGATATACCAGAAAAACTAAATCAATAGTTCACAATTTTACAACTGGAAAATTGCCAGTAAAACCACTTCAGGTATAGCTAGCCCAAGTTATTCAGGTCATAAAAGCACTTCTTCAATGTGTGTGTGCAATTTAAACATTAAAAACACATGCAGCAAACAAGAGCTCTGATTATACACATTCTCTCGGTACAGGTTCAGTTTAAACAAATATTACCACAGAAATTCAGTAAAGTCACTAGCTACTTATAGAGCCTCTGCAATAAAAAAAATAGAGCAGTCTGTGCAGAATCAGAATTTAGCAGCAGGTAAATCTTAAGCACCTAGATTTGAAAATTATGCCTGTACTGAATTGTAGCAGTTTAACCTGTTTGAGGAAACAGGGGGTGGGGGAAAAGAGAAGGCAGTAGTAGTGGTTACAAGGAATAACCTGACTGACTCAAGACACCACACCAGAGGAAAGTTGAATGCAAGGGCCTAAAATCTGCACTCAGTACTTTAATGTTATTTGCACTCAGCACTTTCATTTTAATGTTACTTGCACTCAGCACTTTAATTTCACTTATGTTTAGCAGGAAAGACAGACCAATAGTACACAATTTTGGGATTTTTTACAAGGGTTACTTGTTCAAATGTCAGGCTATTGCAGTTTACAAGGTTTCTTAAGGTGTCCTAAAGCTATAAGGTAAGTATTATAGCTCTTAATTTAAGTCTCAGTTTACTTAAGTTACAGGGGAACAAGGCAAACACTCAAGTAGAAAAAAGAGCCCTATGGCTGACCAAAATGGTGACCTGCTTAATTGCACAGCACTGTAAGTGAAAGCTTAACAAATGCTTTTTGTGTGCAACCTACTCTGCTTAAATGCTGAGAGAAACTGATTTTGTTATGGTGACCAACTGCAGTCCTGTAGACTCTGTTTTGTAGGTAAATGTAGAGTTCAATTTGCTTAAATGCTGAGAGAAACTGATTTTGTTATGGTGAACAATTGCAGTCCTGTAGACTCCGTTTTGTAGGTAAATGTAAAGTTCGATCTGCTTAAATGCTGAGAGAAACTGGTTTTGTTATGGTGACCAATTGCAGTCCTGTAGACTCTGTTTTGTAGGGAAATGTAGAGTTCAAACTAAGTCACACCAGGTCAGTCAAGGGGGTAAGAGAGAGGGAAATCCTAAGCACCTAGATTTGTCTACAGTAAAAGTACAATCTGTGTAAATAAGATACTCAGGAGTAGGTCGATATTTGTGCAGTCAGGAAGTTACATGTCTACAATAAGAGTACAAACTGTGTAAATGAGATACTGAGGAGTAGGTCGATATTTGTACAGTCAGGAGATTGTGTGTCTAGAATAATGGTGCAACCTTTGTAAATGTGATACTCAGGAGTAGGTTGATATATGTGCAGTCAGGAGGTTACATGTCTACAATAACATTACAATCTGTGTAAATAAGATACTCAGGAGTAGGTCGATATTTGTACAGTCAGGAGATTATATGTCTACAATAACAATACAATCTGTGTAAATTAGACACTCAGAAGTAGGTCGATATTTGTACAGTCAGGAGGTTACATGTCTACAATAACAGTGCAGTCTGTGTAAATAAGATACTCGGGAGCAAATCTATATTTGTACAGTCAGGAGGTTACATGTCTACAACAGTGCAATCTGCATAAATGAGATACTCAGGGATAGGTCGATATTTGTACAGTCAGGAGGTTACATGTCTATAATAAAAGTACAATCTGTGTAAATAAGATACTCAGGAGTAGGTCGATATTTGTACAGTCAGGAGGTTACATGTCTACAATAACAGTACAGTCTGTGTAAATAAGATACTCAGGAGCAGGTCGATATTTGTACAGTCTGGAGGATACATGTCTACAATAACAGTTCAATCTGTGTAAATAAGATACTCAGGAGTAGGTCGATATTTGTACAGTCCGGAGGATACATGTCTACAATAACAGTACAGTCTGTGTAAATAAGATACTCAGGAGTAGACTGATATTAGTGCAGTCAGGAGGTTACATGTCTGCAATAACAGTACAGTCTGTGCAAATAAGATATTCAGGAGTACGTCAATATTTATACAGTCAGGAGGTTACATGTCTACAATAACAGTACAATCTGTGTAAATAAGATACTCAAGAGTAGTCAATATTTACAATATTTACAAGTAGTACATTGCAGGTAACAATGATGTACACATTGGAGGCTTCAGCAGGTAGTCTGCCTACAGTGCAGTGAGGATTCGGGGGGGGGGTCTTTGCAGTTACAGAGCGAGTTAGCAATGAATTGTGATCTAAGGAGGCCTTTGTGCTTGTCTAATTTTGTACCCTGAGTTCAGGTGGGATGGTGTTCCATACTTTTGCAACCTCATGGTAGAATACGGCTTCTCTAGAGCTGTTCTTGCATGGATTGACTTAAATCAGGGATTTTTTACTTGATCGTAGTTCTCTGTTGGAGTTGGAAGTTTAGGAAGTTTAACATGTCAGCTAGGGCAGGGGTTCTCCCAGGATGGTATAGAATTTGATGAACTATAATGATTTTGGTGTTTTGGTGGTAGCGTAGCAGGTTAGGAATATCTAACCAGTGTAGTTTAAGTAGGGACTGGCAGTGGTGGGAGTGTGATCTAGTATTGGCAGTGAACCTAGCTATTTTGTTGTAGCATGTGGAGAGTTTGTTCAGTTTTCTTAATGTTGGTAAGAACTGGAGAGGTGTAAATTAATGCTGATAAGAGATGAGTTCTGGCTATTGTAGTTCTAGACTCAGGTGTTAGGAACTGTTTGCAATGATAGAGGCAACCTGTTTTTTTACGGACTTTAAAGATAGTCTAGGGTATATGTTTGTTGTATTTAAGCTGTTGGTCAATAGTGACACCTAGCAGTTTGGCCTCAGCTACTGTGGTGATGAGGGTGCTATTGGCTGACAGGATGGTGAAGGTGGGGGCACAGTGTTTAGTTGGGTGAATAACATTGGCTGCGATTTTTGGGGTTTAGTATCAGTTGGCAGTTGTGCGGACATTCTCTACCTCAGTGAAGGATTACTGGGCTTTATATTGTAGTAGATGGATGTTGGGTGCTGAGCGAATTAGGGTTGTGTCATCTGCATACTGGACAATATTGGCTTTAGTGGTTGCTAGGTGGAGATTATTTGTAAATATGTTAAGAGAAAGATGCCAAGGATTGAGCCTTGTGAGACACTGCATGTGATGGGTAATGGGGGGATAGAGTGTTGCCCCATTTGACAGATTGTGAGCAGTTGTATAGGTAACTGTTAAACCACTGTAGGGTGGGGGTTATTGAGGTTGAGTTCAGAGAGACGGGTAAGAAGTTTAGGGGAAACTGTATTGAATGCCTTGGATAAGTCTAGGAAGGTGGCAGAAACCATTTTTCATTGGTTCCTTTGTGAGTTTATGGTATTAGAGAAGTTAATTAGGACAGTGCTGGTGGTATGGGATGGTCTGAATCCATGTTGGGTTTTAGATAGTAGGTTGTTGGTTAGTAGGTGGGTAAGGAGCTGGTGGTGGATACATTTTTTTAGAATTTTTGAGTGGGGGGTGGTATTGCAATGGGATGGTAGTTGGAGAGATCAGTAGTAGGGCCACCTTTGAGGAGGGGGATGATATATGAGGTTTTCCACAAGGATGGAATGGTGCACATTGAAATAGATCTATTAATGAGTAGGGAGAAGGAGTAGGCAATGGCCTTGGATGCAATTTGGAGATTCTGGGCTGGGAGACTGTTGGTAGCTAGGTTGGTAGGTTTGAGTTTTGCTAAGAGTTTTTGAATGGTTGATGTTGGTACTGGGTTGAGGGAGAAGGGGGTGGAGTTAGTCTGGCCGTTTAAGGATTGTGGTTGGGTTGTGGGTGATATATCATTCACTAGTTTCATTATAGAAGAGGTAAAGTAGTTATTGAAGCTTGAGGCTATGTCAGGGTCAGTACCTTTGAGGTGGTGTAGTGGCTTTTCTGGGCTGGAGGATGCTGTTCACTGCAGCCCAGAATTTCTGTAGGTTGTTGCTGTGTTTCCTTTGTAGGGAAATATAGCGGTTTTGTTTGCCCAACTTGACTTGCTTTTTTGCTTTATTTCTAAGATCAAAAAGGTTTTGCTTAGTTTCTGTTGTTTTGCACTTTTGCCAAGTTTTTCAAGCTTTGTCCCTAGCCTTGAATAAGATCTTTGTAGTTTTATTTAGCCGGGGGGGGGGGGGCAGGGTTACTGTGTACTCTTATTGCTTTCAGTGGGGGTAGTTGGTTTAGAATCTCTAGGAATTTGGAATTAAAGTATTCTACTGCATTATCCAGTTGGAGGGTTTTTAAGGGAGCCCAGTTGCAGGATTTTAGGGTTTTTAATAATTGTTCTGAGGAGAAGTTTTTTTGGGAGTGGGTTTGTAACAGGGAGGGTGGGTTGGTATATTTCAGTTTGTACCAAGAAAGGAGAGAACAAACAAACTTGCACAAATCCAAATGACTGCAGTGAAACCTCACAAGTAGCTCACCAAGGAGTCCAATAAAATAAAATAAAATAAAATAAATCCAAGACGTGGACTCCAAATAACCACTCTGGAAGTACTGCCCAAACAGTTTAAATGCTTTTCATCTCCAATCATATAAAGACTTCTTCAGATAAACATTCCACCATAAAATCTTACTTTAAATACTCCCACACGTATGCATATGACAAATTTCAACCAATAAAACATCCTGTTTTCCACTAGTACTAATCCATGTGATGTTTGAAAGTGTTGTTAAAACTAGTAGGAAACAGGATGCTTTATTGGTGAATAGGGTCTCAGCATTGTTGAAATGCATGGTTTCTTTTTGAAGGAGTTGGATTTTTAAATTTGCTTCTTAAAGAAGTGCAATGCTGCCACCTCTTCTGTGAGCTCTACCTACTCAATATATTAAAGCCAGGTGGGGTTATAGAGTTATCTTTAATACGGGGTTTATGCCATCTTTCTGTAATCACCATAATATATGGGATGTATGCAGAGATGGCTCCATGTAACTGTTCTATTTTGTTCATGATACTACTAAGGTTTAGGTTCAGTATGAGTATATCAGTGGGTTTGTGCTTAAATGGGAGGTTGGGGTTGGGTGTGGTATGGGGGATATTTGTTGGGCCAGGGTTGGAGTAGATGTCTCCTCCTAGTAGTAGTTGGGCTGCAATGCTGGCTATGCTTTTAAGGTAGAGTACTGTTAAGAAGTGACGGTTGAGGATGGGATGTTTTTTGGATTGTGAGGTGTAATGGATTGGAGAGGTGAGCTGAAAGAGTAAAGGGTAATGGATGACTGGTTGTGTTTGTAGGTATAGAGGGGTTACTTATGGTGTGTGGTAAGATGGGGGATTGGATGCAGTGCATAATGTTGAGTGGGTGGTGATAAGTGGCACTAATGGAGATTAAGTAGAGACAAATGGATAAAGAAGGCAAGAGTATTGGGATGATATGGTTATGGGAGTGCGGGGTTAGTGTCATGGTGTCTGTGAGGTCTATGTATTGCAGGGTTGTGGATGGGTGGAAGAGCAGAATGGGTGTGTGCAGTGTCTGGTTTGTTGGAAAAGAGGGAGTGGTAGGTTAATGGAGTGTGGGTGTGGCCTAGTTTTGCTGAGTTGCATTGAAGTGATTGGGTAGTGGGTGTGGCAGGTGAGTCTGGTGATGTTGGGTAAGCATAAATCTACGAGTAGTGGGGGTGAATGGGGAATGGGGTAAGGTAGGTGTGTGGAGTGAGCCCAAATGGCGAATGGAGCAGGGCTGCACCGAACATTTCACAGATAGGTGACTGCAGAAAACAATTTGAGTGTCTTTTTCAGCAGACTGTTTTTTTGGTGGGGACAGAGATATGCTGGCATTCAAATAATGGAACAGGTAAGTCTGCCAAAGACTAAGTAATTATTGCTAACTTTCCAAGGGTCAAGTAGAACCAAACAAATTCGTAAGAGTGCTGGAGTGATTATGGGGGGGGGCAGTTAAGGAGCAAGTAGCTAGTGGGGGCTATGGTAAGCGTCATAGTCTGGATAGTTGATAGGGGTGAAGGGGTCTTTAAGCTAGAAAAGAAACACTTTCACACTGCCAATCCTGCTAACAATATGTGTGAAATTAACCTTTTTGTTTGTTTGAAATAAGGAGCTTGAATGATCCTTGCTCGTAGGCTGCAAACAAGAGGTGCTTGTTGGGACTTGGGACCCAATGTGGGGTTTCTGGTTACGCTCTATATTCAAATGGAGAGAAGTCAGAGTTAGTTAGGGTTATTGTAAAAGCAAGATAATTAAGCATTAAGCTGTAATGCAGATACTAGGCAGAGGACAGTGTTGTGGGTGGTTTGCGGTACACTTATCAGACCTGAGGGGAGTGAAAAAAGGCTTTATACTGCATTATATTTAAGCCGCAGTTGGGAATATACAAATGCACAAAGTGCATTTCCATTTCCAACAGAACAAGGTGGTTTGGGATTGTCTGATCTGAAGGGGTATTTTAAAGCTACACAGTTAAGGCTCCTATACATAGCACAAGCAAAAAGTTATAATTCTCAGTGGAAAGAGATTATGACTAAACAGAGGGAAAGCTCAAGAAATAAGGAGAGACTGGAATTTTGGATGCAAATCCATAAGGAAAATAACAACTATACAGGATATCTTATTCATAAAGTAGTAGAAAGTATTCTAAGGACTAAGCCAACACAGAATGTGTAATATGCAGATAGGGATGACTCCAATTAGGGGTATAGAGAAAAGGCAATAAAGGGATGGAATTTTCTGGAAATGGAATTTTCTGGAGAAAACTCGCAAAGGTGACAAGGTACTGGGAGCAAATATTTAGAGAGGGAAAGGTAAAAGACTAGAATTCATTTGGACTGCAGGTTACAGATTGCCTTCCCAGTCAAAGACTGACATGAGAGTATGGACAAAGATAAAGGAATAGGGAGATCCTACATGAAAAACGAGCACTGGTAGAGTTTTTAGTACAATCTAAAACAGAAGCTGCTGTTATAAAAGGGATCATTAGTAGGGCATATAAAATATTGCATGATACCTGTAAGAATCAATCCATCCGAGGAGGTTAGAAATGATTGGGAAGAGAGATGGGATACATTTACAAAGAAATGATGGGAGGATATATTGATGGCTCCCAAACATGCAAGAAAATCTGAAGATTTAGGATTTTTACTTGGTAATTTTTTCCATGGGTATTTTTATACCCCTATCAGACTTCAAAGAATTTTTCCTCAGGCTGCTTGCAAATGTTGGAGGTGTTATGAGGAAGAAAGATAATTGGGAACATGTTTTTTGGGACTGTAATGACGTCAAACATTCCCTGCAGACTACTCTGTCAGAAATACTGGATGAGCAAATAGGTATTACTAAGGAAATTATTTTTTGAGCTGCGATACAGAATTGGAATTACCTAGACTGTGAGGCCTTTCTGAGTTAAATTCTGGTGGCAGCCAATAAGCAACTACTATAAAATGGAAATCAAATTCTAAACCAACTGTACTAGTAGTGAATTTAGTAACACAGATAAAAGAAATGGGATCTTTAGGAAAGAGTAGGAGCCAATTACATAGAAAAAATGTGAAATGTAGGAAGATAACATGAAGAATGTTTTGGAGGAGAACTGAGGTGTGACATCCCACCACTGGCAACAGTAATCAAGAAACCTCAATCCTCACCACTAGCACCAGTGTGCGGCATAGATTGCAAAGGATGACAAGTACTCGCACAGTAAAGTGAAATTTCCATTAAGAGCACAGAGAGACCACAGTCAGTCTGGGGCTGGTTTTTCCTCCTTTCTCCAGATCCCCAATAAGACTCCCCACTGGCACAGCTATAGAGTTGAGAACTCAGCTGAGTGGACAAGACCTCCAGCACTCTCTCTGTCCAACCAGTGCTGTGTGTCCCTCCCAAGTAGCTGACACACACTCTAAGATTTGATTGGTACACACACACACACACACACACACACACCTGGGAAAGGCTGGCAAAGGTTTATTAGCTATGCTTCCTTCTGCCCAGACTATAAGGTAGTTTTTACTGCCATGAGACACTCCTTATCAGCTACTTTAAGGCCCTTAAAAAAGGGTTTCCAATCTTACTGTGTAATGTTACTATTAATATAAATGGTAGTTTGACCATGAATAAGGCTATTAGGAGTGGCCCACAGTGTTAAAAAATAAGTATACAAGTTCTCTCAGAACTTAAATATGTCTCACAAATATCAGCCACAATGAAAGGTTTAAATATATTTAATAAAAATTAATAAAAGAACAAGAAAGTACTCAATATATAATTACAGTTACATCAGAGTTCAAAATAACAGGAAATATTTAAAACAACATTGCAGGACAGTCTCAAGTAAATAAAGAAAAACATAAAAATTAAGCCCAGCTATACTTCTGACTATATGTAAAAGAACTGTAATGTTCCCTAGACTTAATTACAGAGCAAGCAAGACAGATGTGAATGGATCTTCTTGCCAGGTCAAAGATAAAATATAGATGCTCAGTCTCTCTCTGCGACTACCCAAATTAATATCCCATATACTACTGCTGGGATACTTGCAGAATTCCATCATTTCCTGTCATCTGACTTCAGTTTGCAGACTTAAAACAACCATTGATGCCAGCTGGTAGCATTTAGCATCTTTCTGTAAAAATACATAAACAAGGGCTTTTCTTAAATCTAAGGCAGATCCTGGAAGTCATAAAACAATAAACACTTGTAAGACAATATAAAAAAAATCTAGTTCTAGACATTGTCTCTGTAACTGCACTGAAACTGAGAGAGAATCTTCTGTTTATGGCTCAGCCATAAAGTAACTTAATTTCAACCATTCTTCTTAGTTTTGCAAGATAATTTGTGTTCCAGTTTGCCCTGTTAAAATATATACATCTAAACAGTTACAATAGTGTATATACATTCCTGCTCAGTCCTTTACAAACTATCTCTTCAGCACACATCTGTACAATATGACATACAGTTCTAAAATATCTGCAACACAAGCATCTTACATGAACCATGTTGATATTCATAAATGACAATTATTTACAAAATTCCAGAGAGCTGTGCTGGCAGCATCTCCTTTCATGATATGAGTTTTAAGAGAAGGCAGGAATGCAGGAAGTTGATGGTTCAAATGGCAATGACTGTATAGAAGATTATACATGATGTATAATGTTTGCAACTGAAAGCATGTCAATATGGTTTGTTTTCATTTATATAAATGTATAATTGCCTATGTCATAAGTGATAATTCAATAAAGATGTTTCTCGTTTTAAAAAAAAATAACTTTTACAGTTTTTCACGGTGATCTTGCCATGGAGCTGCAAATTCGTTTTTTGCTGATGACATAAATAACAAGATTAGATCACTGGTCTGAATTTTATCCTAATAATATTCTTTTACACCCATTTCCCAAGCATGTAATACTTTTTTTTTTTCTCTTTCCTTTTGTCTCTTTAGCAAGTACACCTCTTGTACAGCAGGTTCAGATGGGGTAAGCTCCACTTATACCTGTGGCATCTCTCTTAATACAAATAGGATATAAGGCACCACAATTCCAGTTTTTATCCTCTTACTCTGATTAGTTGCCATGAATCTCGATGCTTTATTGAACCATTAATATGTGAATGGCAAACTGATGTTTAACTGTTTAATCTGGAACAGTGTCACAAATGATACACAACCGTTAACATAGTGTGTGTACCTTAGTCAACGAACATATTTTTAATAAAATCCTATGCCTACGAAAATAGGCACAGCAGTTTTCTAGCAATAGGACTTAGTATTCACATTACCTAACAGTACAGCTTCTAGAAATATGTGTCATATTCTGTGATGAAAAAATATTGTCAGTAGTCCAACAATAGCCAAAGTGGTCAGTTTAAACTGGACATCATTTGTGAGTTTTTGAAATCAATGGATTTGTTCATCCTGGTTATGGAACTGTTTTCTGACATTCTGGGTGGGATAAACAATTCTTTTTTATATTTCCTTTATCACTCTTGGCCATTAAAATTGGGCTAATAATTAAGGAACTTGACATTATGCACTCCTACCGTACTACAAAAATCACAGAAAATAAAATATCAGATTTATATCCTTGTCCCCTAAAAAAATCAAGGCATCTCAATTTGAAACTGCTTTGCTTCAGTGCTTATTGTGCCAGTATTCAGTTTGAGTGAGTGCGTTTGTGTATGTGACTATGTACAATTATATATTTATTCTACCTGGCAGATGAACTATTAGACACTACTGTCCTCTGCTCCACACAGTCTAGCCTGTCAGGTAAGTAATGTGCGCATGTTTTGCCTGTGTACTGATACGTGTGGCTGTGCAAACGTGCATGTCTGGAGGTGTTGTGCATGGCTCTATATTTCCTTATATGTTATGATAAGATACTCAGTTAAACAGCTGTACAAATTGCTTAGCTTAGTGATTAACAGTCAAGTAAACTACTTATAAATGTGATTCAGTGCCAAAGATGTTATATAGGACTATGAAACATAATAAATTGAAGAAGTGTACCTTGCCCTACTCAGCACTCAAGTTATGCTGCTGCTGTGTGATTAATCATGAATTCCAGACTTATAACACATAGGAGGCTGATGGGTAAACTGGAGAAGTGTGGAGGGAGCAGCAGGGCTGTGGAGCTGGATATCTGCAAAGCTTAATAGTGGGATATTGAGGGTTGTGGTGGGATGTACAATATCAGTAACTAGGTCCTGATGGAATATAATAGGGGTCTAATCTTAGGTTCATAGGTTCATACTAGGCTATCTGCCCTGGGGCAATTATAAGCCTAGCCCGATTCTGTATGGCTTACGCCACCCCTTGATTTGAGTATACTGTGCCCTTTTTAAGGTTTAGTTTACTGTGCCTCTGTCTAATAGTGACACGGGAGTAATCCCTGGGACAAACCTACAATCCCCCATCCACCTATCGAGATTCTTCTTGAAGAGATTCAGTGAGGTGCTCTGCCTCACATGAACTGGAATTCTATTCCAGAGCGAAGGGAGACTCTTAGAGCCAGTACTCTTCAGTGCATTTGCCTGAGACATATCTGGCAAGACGGAGAACAGGATCAAACACTGCTGATGACACAATTATAGGTGCAGTAGTGAAGAAAAGAGAGAACAGTCTCCTAAAGGCTGAGCAAATGAGCAGAAAGGTAGCAGCTAAGGTTCAGTGCAAACAAATGCAAAGCACTAGGCTTCACCTAAGAGGTGATCGCTACCTTGTGTACAAGACCTGAACAGACCCTAACCTATCTTACTTACTGCACATTTGCAAGTCCAGCTGGGGCATAAACACCCACTTAAGAGAACTAACTCTCTTGTGCAACATAAAAGAACATGTTGAATATGTGTCGTTGGGAATATCACGTCCTTGGAATTGCCTTATTCTCCTTGTAAACCAAACTACTTCTCTTGCACTATTCAGAGAAACTGGATGAATGGATGGGTAACTACAAATTTACCCCTGGATTAGCACCTTTGCTCTTCACGTTTAGGGGCAACAGGTAAATGTTCTTCTCATCTCTGAGTTGTTTGACCTTACAATTTAAGGGCTAAAAACTTTATAAAATGTGTAGCAAGAGTCTTGAAGATCCATTGCTTTATATTGTATGTTACCAAAAACTTTAAAACAATGCATTTTAAACAGACATGCATAGTTGCAATATCAATGACTAACTCTCTCCAGAAGACAATATGTACTCAAACTAAGTGGGGGGTGACACCCCCCACACCCCATCCAACACGGCACTATAGTGAAGAAAAGGGCATATGCCTTTTACTTACCTTACAGTACTCTACACAGTGCCACATATACTAACTGTAGTTCAGTAAAATGAGATTCACTGAAACGAGTTTTCAGTAATTTGAGTTTTAAGAGAAATGGTCAAGGAGAAATGAAATTCAGTGAAATGAGAGTCAAAGAAACAAAGTAGACCCATATATATATATATATATATATATATATATATATATATATATAATGTGTGTGTGTCTGTGTATATATATATATATATATATATATATATATACACACACACACACACACACACACATATATATATATATATATATATATATATATATATATGCATACATGCATCAGTGGTGTAGCTGGGAGGGGGCAAAACTTTTGGCACTGTTTATTAATAAAAAAAAACAAAAAAAGCTGTTTTACGTTTGGAACCATTTTTCTTTAAGAAAGGTTTCATTCTTTCTGGTGCGGTGGCATCATGTCAAGCACTCGAGCATGCACAGAAGTCCTGTCCACCCTTGCAATTTTAAATACAGCACTGAATTTTCGTATTGCTGCCAAGCTCAGTGTGTTTGTTTGAATGTTCTTATTGCTGCCAAGTTCAAGCTGCATGCTTTGCTTCCAAGTGTTCTGTTCCATGTAAGGAGGTAGGTGTTTATATACAGCAATGAATTTTCTTATTGCTACTGCCAAGGGAGAGAGAGTGTGTGTGTGTGTGATGCATCAGTTAGGTACCCCTGGTGGTTAGGGTTACTCAGGCTCAAACCCTGTACCTTCGCTACAAGAAACAAAAGTCTTAAAATTTGTGGTTTTCTGGCAAATCAGTTAGAAATGAATTCCCTAAATGATAGCCATTTAACTTTCAGTCTTCCTATCTTTCAGGAGACGCTTGGTAACACAACATTTTATTCTAGCAACTTTCTAAGATTATACAAGCAATGTTTAAAATGCATCCCTGGTTTTGGCCCTTTGCCCCCCCCCCCCCCCAAATAATTTTTAGCGTTTTCCAGACTTCTTGTGCTGCAAACTTGAAAGATACAGTTGACTGTCAAGTGGATTTTACAAGGGGCTGAGAGCTTCAGGGGAAGAGAAGTTTAGTGCTGTTTGTACCAAGTTGGTTTGCATTGTTAGTAACACAACAGGTATATACTTGCTTTTGATGCAGAAGGCTGTGAGTTCCAATCTGTGAGTTCTAATCCCACAGTACATAGATGGACTGTTGACACTGTACTGTGTTATTCTTTTGAAAGGGGTGGATGCTGCAGTCCTGAGAATGTCCTCACTTTGGCAGAGATAACAAGTTCATAGTTACTAGGTATCAGTTTGCAATGAAAATGTATGGTGTGGCACAATGATGACTATTCAGCAAATTGTAAAATGCTGGCACATTGTTGTGTGTTTTGAGAGACTGCTGTATTGTGGTGATTTAGAATTCTCCCTTCCCCCAAGGTAATCCAATCTTGGTGTGGAATATGGGAGTTGCAGGGGTTGTGAGGACCCACTCATCTGGTGTTTATTCTTTTTCTAGGATTGCTTTTTCATCAGTTGTGGCCCAATATGGTTACATCTGAGCAGTTTTTTCAATGAGGTGACATAGAATCTATAAACACGTGTGTAAGTAAGTATAGAAGTAGAGTATTGTTTTGTGCATTAGGGGCCTGCCTCATGTTCCTCATTTTGGTACCTTCTCTGCAGTGTCATTATTATGTCAAACATGTACATACCCCCCCCCCCCCCCCCAAGACTCCATAGCCTCACTCCCTTGGGCTGTATTCAAGAACTTTAAATGCAAGGAAACCTGAAGAGAAGTAAGAGAAGTAAAGTAGGTTTTTTATGTGCATTGATTTTAGTGGCTCACATCTACAGTGCAAAAGTTTCTATTAGGGAAGGTGCGGTGTAGAAGTTCCTCCAATTTTCAATATATTTTCCTGCTCCATGGTGTAGGGAGATATTATCTAAATGTAACAAAAATGGCCCAATACTCACATATTGACACCAACAGTGGCTTGTTATACCAATGATTGCTATGACAGACTTCGGTTTCCTATTAAAATTGAGTGCACAGTTCCTTTATATACGATGTTACTGATATAGGTTATTTTAATTAATTTATGTAAGGGTGCAGCTAATAGAGGATGGCAATGTGTACATGCTACAAGTGGTAGGCAGAAAGTTGAATGCAAAGTGTTTTACATGCCTAGTACTTCCATTAAGATTTTTTATTAATGTTGTAAAGGGAATTCAACTTGTGTTTCTGTTTAGAATGTATATTTTCAGAGTTAAAGTTAAACTGGTGCATATGTTCACGATTATCATTTGAATGCATCCCACAATTCCTCTGGAGTGGAGTTATATTATACATGTACATTTTATGTTTAGTGTCCAGATTTCTGGCCAGTTGTACCTACTTTTCATGGTCTTTTGTCCACATTTTTGATATCTCCAGGTTGAGAGATATGAAGCGACATACTGGATTGTGTATTTTGACTGGAGTGTAGCATACACCAGTATAACCAAAATTTTCAGTGTGAGGAAATGAAATGCAGACCTATGATAAAGTTTATGCTCCCCACTTCTAATTTTTTAATTTTTCTATGTCTATCTCTCCTGCTCCTCTTAGCTGAGTAAGAGTTTAAAGGGTTAAGGCAAATAACTTATAGGTGAATGTAGGAAGTACGACGGCCCACCTTAATGCAACATTTAAAGCAACTGTACAGATGAAAACACAAGAGTTAGCATTGTTCCCTCCCAGAACTGGGTTTTGTACTTCACTTCTTATCCAGGATACCATGTGTGTGGAGTCAAAGCCTTCTTTTATCTTTGTGGGTTTCACTGAGTGATGTAGTTTTCTGCCACAATCAAAGGTGCGACAAATTATCAAATGATCTGAAATAAATTTGCATATAGGTATGTGTGTGTGTGTGAGTGGGGGGCTATTTTATAATAGATGGGTATCCTCTCTAGGATTACCTTCTGTGCTTTGTGCGTCTCAGTTGCTGGACAGATTCCAGCTGCCCCTATAACCCTGAACTAGACAAAATCCTCTTTCAAAAATGAAATGTATAGATTCTCTATCATCATCATGAAGGGTATCACAGGGAATTATAATAACCTATGATCCTAAAAATGATAAGAATCGTCTGAAAATTTGTTCTGCATATCATAACAATCCCAAGTGTATTATTCTCATCGGAGTGATATTATAGTCACTGAATCAGCCTGCCTAACTGAAATCACAATGATTTTGTTAAGAAAAAAAATGTTACCAAGGTACTAAGAATTTACCAGACAGCGTTAAGGCTACAAGCTGATAAGCGTCATCAATAACGTGCAGTGAGTTTTCTGAGGTTTCACTGAATAATGCATGGATCAGAGCAAGTCCCTTAATCAGACCCTGCTCTGAGGCCTCTATAGAGAAAAAGATCTGGACACCAAATGAACTCAGCCCTCTTAAATTATTAAAAAGTGTTTACATAAACATTTTTAATCCATGTTTAAGAGATGAAGAGACAGAGATGCACTAAACAGCACAGCTAGCAAATATACACAATAGATATACTTAATCCTACATTAGTACAGCACATTGTGGTTTGTTTACAGGAGGAAATGATTTCCCTCATTGCATCATCAGCTCAGCAGTGGTACTCAGGATGGCTAAACTAATTGAATTTACTTCCTTATTTGTTTTACAAAGTAAATCACGCAAAAAGTAAGAATTTGTGTGGCTTCTGCTAAAAACAGTGATCATCTTCATTACTTGTATACACTTACATTGTTACTGCATAGTAATAATCAATAACAGTAATTGAACTTAAGCAGTTCTCTCTTTAGCTATGTACTAAGACACTCAGTATTAGCATTTATGCAAGAGCTTAAATAGACTTTTCAGAACTCCTTAAATATGTGACTGCTTATTTTAAGGAAAATACGAACAGCTTTCCTTCTGTATAAAAACATGACAGTTTTTGAACCTATAAACTATTAAAAGTCTGAATTCAGTCTAGTATCTCCATTAAAGAATACACATAATCCAGTCAGTTTCTGAAATTACAAATAAACAGGTTTAATTTAGTCTCTAAAGCATTAGTGGTGGAAAGTTATTATTGAAATACATCGCATAGCAACTACAAAGAATACATGTATAAGGAGTGAATGGTCCAATTCTACTCGAGAAAGTGCAGGACTTGCATGCTCTGTCTTCAAAGCTGTAAGTTTTGGAGATATGGAAGAAACTGGAATTCATAGGTTCGTAGGCAATTACTAGACTTGCAGTCTAGAAGATCAGTCAGGAACTTTCCCCAAATTCCCAGTTGCCTAAAGTATTGTCTGGTTATGTGACTTACCCAAGGTCACACAGAAAGCAAGTGAGGGCCGAGAATCAAACCCCCTACCACATGAGCAGCAGCATACAGCCTTAATCCTCTGAACCATGAATTATTAAGGCTACTAGGTAAATAAAGTTTCTGACGCCTTTAACTACAAGTAATTATATTAATATAATTTGTAACTGAATAAAGTTTGGAGTTTTTTGCACTCTTATGCCACAAGACAATTTACTGTTCCCCCTATATAAGCCCTGTCCTTAATGTCAGTCATTCTTTAAGTTTTACGGCTACTGCTATCCAAGAGTCTTGAAGATAAATAATGGACATAGTTGACATGCCACATCAAAGGAACCACGTCTGTGCATTTGGGCTGACAGATTTTTCTGGTCTGTTTTTCAACTGACTAAAAGGAAAACATTTATAACTAATTTATTACTTTTTTTCTCCATTCTTGAGGCTAGGATGTAAGCCCATAGAAAAACAGTCTAACATCCTATGTTGTTAAATAGTAAAAATCTAATAATAAAAAAAAAAAAGTGTTGCATTATTAGTCAATGCCCGATGCAGAGTATACATGCAATATTTTGTCAAACCACCAGAGCATCAGGAAAGAACTTTGCAATCATATTTTGGGTTAAAAGCACATGCTAAATACTATATAAAAAAATCATCCCAGGTCATATAGAATGACACAATTTAACACATTTGAATGATATGACAATCTGCAGTGGCTTTCTGAAAAAAAGAGAGATGCCCTAGCAATAGTTTACAGCCTTTCAGTGCTTGCAATGTACTTTCATAGCAGGAGGAGTAAGCTGTTAAAAGTCAACCAGACATACAACTTTAGATAAATGATGGCAGATGATCCCCTTCCCCACCTATCAAATTTCAAGAATGCTTTACTCAGGCAGCTCAAGATCCTCTTACCGCCAAGAGCAAACAACATTAGTTACATATCTCAGACATTACAAATTCACCATCACGGGAAAACTGGGTAGAAGTCCAACAATTTTACAAAGATCCAATGAAATGCTGGGCTGTTTAACATTATAACAAAGTTAAAATACAGAATGCTGTTAATTTTATATGGTTAAAATTTACAGAATCTACTTAGGTTTGTTTACAATGGCCACAAGAAATATGTCTTTTTTAAAATAATGTGTTGTGTGATTATTATATTTCAAATAAGACTACTGCATTTTAAGAGACATCATTGAACTAAATGAACATAGTTTACGTATTTATTGTATGCCAGAACTTTTAACTATAGGCCAGAAATGAAAATGGGCAATGTCTGGCAAGACTTTCCTTGCTGAATGCATACAAAATGCATAAAATGCATGTATACTTTGAAGAATAAATGTGCATATCACTATGAAAGGACTGTCAAATTCCAGCTGTAATGTACAATGAAATACTCTGCCTCTTAATCAGGCAGGAAAGAACGTATCGTCAATACTTTTACCTTGACTTTAATTTTTAAGTGAGTTGGTCATGAGGGAGTCTTTTAATCATGACTTGGGCCCAAGGACAAGAGTAAATATTAATGATTTGGAGAAGCCAGTTAACCAACATTATTGTTTTTGGTATGATGGAGGAAATTAGACTAACTAGACAAAACCCAGCAGACATAATAGTAAACTTCAAGTACACAGTGGCCAGAAATCAAGAATGAATCTTCTAGCACTATCACACATTGCAGAGATGTTAATCCCTGATTCACTATGCTTCTGGCAAAAACATGTTTTATTGTCTTTAAAATTGGCACAGACAGCACTAAAGGAAATGCCTCATCTTTCTGTGGATTTAAATTTCAAGTGTCTAGCACATATTTGTAATGAGAGAACTCCCTTCTCTCTTGTTCCAACACCTGGGACTCCACTCCATTTTCCTGGTTTTGGGCCATAAATGGAAAAATGTAAGTAGTATTTTTTTTTCTTTTCCTGGTGATGAAGTACTCAATACAATTTTTCATTTTTCCTTCTATGGTGTTCTCCAAAAAGTCTTTCAGACTTCTATTGTTTTTATTTGAAGGAGGGCAACTTGAGAAATCATAGATTTCAGTCTTGCTGGAGAACCAAAAATTGTAATTTAATTAGAATAAAATTATATATAAATGCATTTTGTATGAGAACTGTCTCAACAAATCTACATATCTTGTTTCTAAGTCTTTTATCCAGAAATTAACTACTAACTGCAGGCCTTCTGACAATAAGGCTGGTGTTCTTTATATGCTTTATTCTCCGAGATTTATTGCAAATGCAGACATAAAGCTACATCATTGCCTTACAATTAAACATATTTCCTCCACTAGTAAGGCTCAGTTTACTCATAAGCATGTCTATCAAGATCCTCCACTCGGATCACTGCATGGCCTTACAACAGAACCTCACTATTGAAGAATCCTACAGATCTGTCTGATCTTCCAGTTCCACTACACTCACACTTGCCACTCCATGTAATGTCCATTATTCAATGACAGGGCCTGTCACTACCCTGCCCATCCATTTTGACCTTTTTAGGCCCTTTTCCTTCACTCGCTTCCTCTACTAAGCAGTTCAAAGTTTATCTGCAACATGACTAAATGCACTAGATCCTCATCCTAAATTCCACTACATGTTTTTGTTTCATTTCTTAAGTCTGTCAATTTGTTTCCTGCCAGCATGATGGCTTACCTGTTCTGGGTAGTACCAAGATGTTTCTTTGAACAGGTTTGTCAAACTTCCACTGCTCATTGTTCCTTTGCATGCTTGTATTTTGTATTATATTTGCAATATTGTCTTTTTTGTTTGTTGTAATGTTGAGATTTGTATTCTGTAACTAGGTCATAATTGAAACGGTATCGAAGTGGCCCAGTTTGTGTGCTAAATGAAATAAAGACTTCTTATGGAAGATATCAGCAAATGACAAAGTTGAACTTCATCAAATGTTGTATTGCAATATTATCAATGTGACACTAAGCATGGTCCGATAAAAAATGGCAAAGTCAGCTGACTTTTCTTCTTTTCTTTACAAAATCCCATAAAAAGCAACAAAATAAAGAATAAATCAATTCCATTAAACACTGTAGAGCTCCATTCTAGCCAAAGACTAGTGTAATAAAAATTCTTGCAATAAACAGACCTGTAACAAATTAATAAACTTATAAACATAAAACTAAAGCATGATGAAACACATACTTACAAATGCATTGCTGTCCTGCTGTAACATTGGTATGTATTGGCAAACTGATGAAAAGAATTACTATTCTATAAACATTCTTCTGCGATAACTGACAAACACAGTCATTGTAATTACACTGATGGGAAAAGGATATGAAATTTCCTCATCTTAGACAACACTATAGACAAAGAAACTGTTTACATCACTGGTATATTCAGTTAGATAAAATGTATTTATTTATCTGATGTTTATTTACTGGGGTATTTCGACTGGGTACAGGCCCATTTTCAGTAACAGTAACAAAAATGACATTGGTTGTAAACTTATTCAGTAGTAGCATAAACAA
>NC_056750.1:743009487-743054487 GCF_019279795.1 Protopterus annectens | reverse complement strand
CCTGATAAATGTCTAAGACTTGTAGCCAGTGATGCTAGACTTTAGAGTTTCATATGTCTTACTTTACGGATAATGGCATTTGGATCCACAGCTTGTTGGTAAGTGAGTTGCAGAAAAATGTAAAAGTTGTCCCCGATTTTGGGCCTTTGCCTCATGCCAACCACTATTTTTCGCTTTATATAGAATTTCTGAGCATATGAGTTGAGAGTTTTGCTCAGCAGGCTATAGTATTGCACACAAATCTGTTTGGTATTCTTGTTATAAAATGAATAAATAAACAATTAAATAGATAACTTTAACAAACCACAGCCTGCAGCTGTTTCATCTCTACCTTCCCCACAAACTGCTTAGCTAACTTATTGAGAAGTACAGTCAGTAATGCCAGATGGTGGAGTTTCATAGCTGAAGTTCAGAAAATGCATACTGATGCAAAGCCTCTTGGCAAGTGAACTGCACTAACAGTCGAACATCATTCCAGACTGCAGTCATTTGTACTGCCATTACCTTTACTTTCTACACAATTCCTGGACAAAACAAATGCTTAAGATAAATATTTTGCCTGCCTACAGCTTCTACAACCGTAATGCCAAATTATGTACTACTTGCTGAAAAAAATTCCAGTCATTGACTCCTCAACGATAACCATGGTGTTTCTAAGGCTTTACCACTCTCTGTAGGCTACTCTTCAAGTTCTCTCATCAACATATAGGATCAGCCACAGGAACAGACACCACATAAGATGTAGATCAAATGCTGTCCTCACCAAGGTCCAAGCAAAACAATAGAAAAGAATGCAAATCTCAAGCAGGAGATAACTGATTTAAACTGCCTCCCAGCTAACTCTGCGTACAACCCAAATGACTCTTCAGCCACTCATAGTTCTCATACTGTAGAATGACCCTAACAGGGAGACAACAGAGCCTGCAGGTCCAGTCTAGACCGTATTTATGAAAATAAATTACAAGATAAAAAGAGCAGTCTCCACCCAGCCCCTTCCCACCTGCCTCAAAATTACAGATGTCTCCTCTAATGTTAAAATGTACAGAGTGGATATGACAAAGATCTCACAATGCCTTGAAGTCTGGTTGGCATAGTCAGCCTTAAAAAAAAGTATGTAAACAAAGATGAGGATGGATTGCCAGCCTCAGTTTTGGCTCTTCAGTTCAAGCTGCAATTCCAGTCAAGCTTAAGGCCACACTTTTTTGCCACCCTTATGGGTTAGTCTGTCAGTTTTGTTTTTGTGACCCTGAAGACATGTATTTGCCAAAGCTCCAAACTAATTTCTAAATGGAATCATGAGTCATTCTGTAATCTTATTCATTTAATTTATTTCATTATTTGTGGCGGAATATATAACATATTACATGTATGATATGAAAACCTTGCAGAAGTTCTAAGAAAACCATGTTTATAGTGCTATTTTTAATGCATCATTTTGACTTGCACTATTCTACAGAGAAAACTTGCCATCAGAAGTCTTCCTGCTAACTGGGAGTAAAAATGTCTAATCCATTTTATATAACTTATTATGCCAGTCTTCTTAATGTCAACACTGAAACCTAAAAACAGGTCATAGGCTTAAAAGGACTAATCCAGCCAACAAAAACTAAATAAATGACAGTAACTAAATTAAGCAAATTAGTCGTTGACATTTTTCCGTACTTTCTACCATAATGTGTAAAACTAACAAAGAGAATTACTCTGAAATGCATTTGTCTGCATTAAACAGAAATGCTAGCAGGATGCCAGATCAGTATGTAACAAGCATCCCTTATAAATTGAAAGCAACTTCAAGCTTTTTAATTTTTTTGAACACAAATCAACATACATTCCCCACTTGAAAGACATCATATACATTAAAGGAAGATTATGAAAAAGTAATGGGGTTACATAATATGATTGGTGAATTGCACTACCAGATGGAGAATAAAACAAAAGAAGAAGAAATTGACACCCATTCCACCATTTCTTTTAATTATTTTATGGTTTATAATGTCATGTGACCTAGCCAGTTGGCATAGTGCTATTAGACAAATGGACAGATAGTATGATTACACCTATGTACCCAGAGAGTACCTCCCAGCACTAAAGTCTATAATAAATTTAACAAAGCTCACCCAAATGCACTATTATTCAATGAGAATTTTTTTTTTTTTTTATAAAAAATGCATAATTGTTAATGCAGTATAGAAATTTGAAAAGTGACTGTGAGAAACTGAAAGAACTGTAATAAATGGTTTGCTTTACTATTTGTAATTTATATGATTTGAGTGACAATATAGTAATACTTTGCAAACTTACACTTAGTTTCATACAAAGTCAAAGTCTGTAACCAAAATGAAGACAGATGATCAATGCATAAAATGAAGGTTTTGCATTTTCATGTTATCCGGGCTATGGAGTAGTCTCAGACTTAGTGCGTTTAACATACACTATGTTGTCTTTGAAGGAAGATGAATCAGTCTGTATTGGATTCATATTTATTAAATTATTTTTGCATTATTCTGCATCTTCTGACCCTAATGCCTTCTTCTTTCGGCTTTTCCCGGTTAGGGGTCACCACAGTTGATAATCTGTTTCCATTTCATCCTGTCCTCTGCATCTTTCTCTGTCACACCAACCACCTGCATGTCCTCTAACCACATCCATAAACCTCATCTTAGGCCTTCCTATTTTCCTCTTACCTGGCAGCACCATCCTTAGCATCCTTTTCCCAATATACCCAGCATCCCTCCTCAGCACATTTCAAAACCAGTGCAATCTCACCTCTCTGACCGTCTCCAAACTGTCCAACCTGGGCTGACCCTCTAATATACTTATTCCTAATCCTGTCTACCCTTGTCACACTCAGTGCAAATCTTAACATCTTTAACTCTGACACATCCAGCTCTGACTCCTGCCTTTTTGTCAATGCCACTGTCTCCAACTCATATAACATAGCTGGTCTCACTACCCTTTTGTAGATCTTCCCTTTCACTCTTACTGGTACTCATCTGTCACAAATCACTCCTGACACTTCTTCACCCACTCCACCCTGCCTGTACCCTCTTCTTCACCTCTCTTCCACACTCGACATTACTCTGAACTGTTGATCCCAAGTATTTAAACTCATCAACCTTCACCAACTCTAGTCCCTGCAGCCTCACCATTCCTCTATCCTCCCTTTCATTCACACACACACATATATTTTGTCTTAGTCCGGCTGACCATCATTCTTCTCCTCCCCTCTCTAGAGCATATCTCCACCTCTCCAGGGTCTCCTCCACCTGGTCCCTACTCTCACCACAGATCACAATGTCATCTGCAAACATCATAGTGCATTGGGGCCTCCTGTCTGATCTCATCTGTCAACCTGTCCATCACCAGTGCAAATAAGAAAGGACTCCACCTTAAACGCATCTGTCACTCCCATGGCAGATCTCACCTCTATCACACTACATATCCTGTACCACTCTTACATACTTCTCTGCCACTCCTGACTTCCTCATACCACAACTCCTCTCTAGGCACCCTATATAATGCTTTCTCTAAGTCCACAAAGACACAATGCAACTCCTTCTGAACTTCTCTGTACTTCATCAACACTCTCAAAGCAAACATTGCTCTTTCCTGGCATGAAACCATACTGTTGATCACTAATCATCACCTCCCTTCTTAACCTAGCTTCTACTACTCTTTCCCATAATTTCACGATGAAACTTGAAAGTTTTATCCCTCTGTAGTTACTACAGCTCTGCACATCACCCTTATTCTTAAAATTCAGTACCAAAACACTTTTTCTCCACTCCTCAAGCATCCTCTCACTTTCCAAGATTTCATTAAACAATCTGGTTAAAAATTCCACTGCCATTTCTCCTAAACACCTCCAAGCTTCCACAGGTATGTCATCTGGACCAACAGCCTTTCCATTCTTCATTTTCTTCATAGCTATCCTTATTTTCACCTTGCTAATCCATAGCACTTCCTGATTCACTATAACCACATCATCCAGCCTTCTCTCTCATTCTCTTCATTCATCAGCCCCTCAAAGTACTCTTTCCATCTGCTCAACACACTCTCCTCGCTTGTGAGTACTTTTCCCTCATTATAATTTATCACCCTTACCTGCTGCACATCTTTACTAGCTCGGTCCCTCTGTCTAGCCAATCGGTACAGGTCCTTTTCTCCCTCCTTAGTGTCCAAACTTTCATACAACCCTCTATACGCCTTATCCTTAGCCTTTGCCACCTTTCTCTTTACCATGCACCTCATCTCCTTATACTCCTTATATCTCCTGACCCTAATGCCTGCTACAATAATATCTTTCTTTTTACTTATGTTTCAGAACTACACCACAGTAAGTGGGCAGTGCCTTGTACTGTCATTATACACAACTTAAGAATTTTAAGAAATTTCTGTATACGCACTTTATAAGCACTTACACGACTGCATGGGTCATGCAATCCCTAACAGAACCAAGATGTTATCCTCTAAAAAAAAGAAGCCAATCTGGTGGTCCCCTGCCATAAACAAACTCTACAACAGAAGAAGGAGACTGTTGCAAAAAAAAAAAAGAGTAAAATCCCATGATTAGAGGAAATCCCTGGTTAGCCTTAGTAAGAAGCTGAGATCCCTCATAAAATCCTCCAAAGCAAGTTATGAAAACTAAATCGCCACTGACTCAAAAGACAACCACAAAGCATTCTATAGCTATGTCAAGAATCTCAATGGCAACACTCAGATCTGCTCTGAGTTACAGCACAATGGCACTAAATATACAGAACTAACTGATATTGCCAACATCCTAGCAGATAGGTTCAGTGCTAACTTTACCCCCTTCTCATCCCCTAAAGGGCCCATCTCTATACCAGAAGAATGCAAAGTTCTTGTAATCATGGCTGCACAGGTAAAAAACACAATCTCCAAAGCCAAGAACACAGCATCCACGGGACCTGACAACATCCCAAGCTGCGTTCTACATGAACTACAGAACGAACTGGCACCCCACCTATGTACCTTGTTCAATCATAGCCTCACCTCAGTCTATGTGCCCACTCAATGGCGCACAGCAAAAGTTATCCCACTCGACAAAGGGGGAGCCAGCATGGACCCCAGAAACTACTGCCCCATTTGTCTGATGATCCTGTCTGCAAGGCTATGGAATGCATCATCATGGAACTTATAAATAATGGCATTGGTAATCTCCAAACTCTGGACCCCACCCAGTTCAGGTTTGTAAAAGGCAGATCATGTCTTCTAAACCTGAGAGACTTCTCTGAAGCGGTCAGTAAAGCCATAGATGAGGGAAAAGTGTTTCGCCCAGCCTATCTAGATCTTGCCAAGGCTTTTGACACCTTCCCCCACACTGGAATTATAGATAAACTCACTAAACTAGATATAAATCCCTATGTCACAAGATGCGTTGCCAACTAGTTCACTGACAGAACCCACACTGTGAAAGTAGCAGACTCCAAATCCAACTTTAGACCAGTAACAAGTGGAGTACCACAGGGTTCAGTCATGGGTCCTCTCCTGTTTTGATATCTACTTCTCTGAAGTACAGGCTAACACAGAAGGTCTTCGGCTAATGAAGTTCGCAGATGACTGCAAACTAGGAGCCATAATCAAAACTCCAAAAGATGTGGACATCCTACAAAACAGCCTCTCTAAGAAAGATGCCTGGTGTGAAAGTCATGGCCTCAAGCTCAATGCCAAAAAGTGCACTGTCATCCCTTTTGGTAAAACCTCTGTACCCATGGACTACCACATAGGCGGTAGTCTACTTACCACCGAAAGTGTGATAAGAGACCTTGGGATACAGGTGGACAGTAGTCTCACCTTTGATAATCACATCACCACAGTAGTGAGGAAATCCTTCTACGTGGCACACCTCATCACAAAAGGTTTCTCATCCAGGAAAAAAAAGAGATCAATGTTCCCCTCTACTCGTCACTCAGACCCATTATAGAGTACAACACCCCTTTTGGTATGTACCTCACAAGACATCTACAACAACTGGAAAGGCCGCAGAAATACCTGACAAAGAGGATTACCGGCCTCAAACAGATGCCCTACGTAGACCATCTCAATAAACTGCAGCTTTACTCTGTCACATATTGCCTACTCAGAGGCGATCTCTGCCTAACATACAAAGCTATGTCAAACCCAGAACTTTTTGACATGCTTCACTTAAAGAAATCCCAATCCCCCTGAGCTACACGCTCTAGGGACCTAAACCTTGTCACCACAATAAACAGAACATGATGGAAGGATATATTCCTGTCCCAGACACTTCCCATACTCTGGAACAAACTACCTATCTATATCAAACATTTCTCCTCATTAGCACTCTTCAAAATAAATCTTGATGATTGGATGGGAGATAGGAAATTCACCCCGGGGATCACTTCTGTGGCTCTGCATGACAGTGGCACAGGAAAATAATTTTCTTGGGTGGCAAAAGCCAGGGTACCTTTTGGCTAGGCTTATATAGGCCCTAGGGCCAATAGCCTAGTACCTACCTATGAACCTATATACCGGAAAAGATACTTTGGACAATTACAAAGGGGTGCTGGGAGGAAAAGTTTGATTCTAGGCAACTGTACTGGCAAATAATTTTGAATTACAGGTTCAATCTCAACAGCATACTTGCAGTGACTTTGTTTTTTCTACAATTTGCTTTCATTTGTGCTTTTTTGGTCAGTTTTATGGCATTGGGCACGGATCTGGACATAACACTGCCACCTTTATATTCCCAGGATTTGGGGAAATCCATCAGTGATCTCACTTTACTGTTACAAGATGTAAGTCAGCATTTGAAAAGGCTTGAAAGACTAAACATGCCCCCAAATAACCAGGAAGTGCTTGGTTTACAGGGAGAAGGTAATCATTCACTTGCAGACCAATTCCAACGGCACGGATGAGAGAAGGACCAATCTGGAGCCTGTTTCGCTCAGGGGAAGCGAAAATAGGACCAGAAGTGTTTCTAATACTAATTCCAATCTAAATGGGCATGGAAATGAAGGCAGACGACTGCAAACCACAAACGAAGGATCTAATATGCACTCTGAAGCACAACATTTCAATACCTGGCTTTCTGCTACCACAAGTTTGTTCTCTCAAAAAGATATATAAGTGCTACTTCCTTTAATGACAATCTTGGGAAATTTGATAAGTTGCTTTTAAAAATAAATTGCAACTTGATAATTTGTATTTTAAAGAATGCCTTACATTAAAGATTGTCCCTAAAGGCTTCCTCCTGTGGCGGTTTCCAACAGGCTTGATTATTAACTCTGCATTGCATAAAGAACTGCTGCATTTATTTGATCAACACGGGTTTGAATATATGGAACTGGTTATAAGGTATAATTATAAAACTATACAAAATTTAACACAGGAAGCCCCAGAACATGATGTACTATTGACTTCTAATACTGCACATTCTGTTAATAATTTTGAGTATGCGCATATTTTTAAGAGTATTAAGCAACAGCCAACCACCATTAAGAGTCAGAAATTAAATAAAATTGTATGTGATAAATCTGAATATGAAAGAAATGTTGCATACCCAGAACCCCCGAAATTCCAAGGTTGGGGTGACCATGTACAACAAAGGGAGGATATGGTCCCCACTAAGACTTTTAGGGGAGGAAGAATTTCTACCACTGAGATGGTCAGAACAACTGAGGGAGCGGAATTACAGGGAGAACAATCCGCAGGGTCCTCAGCATGCCAACAGAGGTCGGGAGGGTCTGCTTTCAACCAGAGGGGCAACAGGAGGGGTGCCTACATGAGGTACTAACTGTGTTATCTGGTGTCAATATGGCTCCCTCTGGTTTGTCCATTTCTTTAAATAGTGATGGTGACTTTAAAGTTTTCAATTATTTCAGTGTACCCACCGACAGTACAGACTGACATTTTTGCTAGAGGAATGAATTTTGTTCCTGATAAAAGTACCAGTATTGAAACAGTATTATTGGATTTTAAACTGTATACTAGAAAATTGAATTGGAATGGGCTATTTAAGGATTGTAGGTCAATTATGGATCCCATAAGGTTATCTAGTACCTTTAACCCGTCCATTCATCCCTCATTACAGCTTTTCAAAAAGATTTGTGAATTAGATATGAGAAATGCTAAAATGATAAAAAAGAAAAAATGGAATTTGAAACGGGATGACATGAATAAGCTGAAACAGCAATCTGATAATAAGGACCTCCAGATAATGAAACCGGTTAAAGGGGGGGGGGGGGTTGTCATGATGAATATGTTGAACTACAATAATAAAATCAAGTGCTTGCTTGCAGGTAAAACTTATAATGCAATCCTCTTTTAATGAACTGCATGGCTCATATAAGAAAGTGAGAAGTGTTTTACAGGATTTGTTTATCAAAGCTAGTCTCTCCTTAGATGAATTCAATTTTAAGTATAGCACAGCCCAGGATCCCCATCATTTTTGGGTTACCCAAGATACATAAAGATTTGGAGCAACCACCCATGCGGCCCATAGTCAGTGCCAGGGGCTCCGTTACCCACTCTATAGCCAAATTCTTGGATATCAGATTGAAGGGCTTTGTTCAACACTCATGGGACTTTTTGAAAAAGATTAGTGTGTTAGAATTTGATGAAACAGTTTCATCACAATTGATGCCAAATATCTATACACGGTAATACTGCATGCCATAGGCATGCAATGGTTTTGTGAATTTTTGGTGGGTAAAGGTCTTTCCAAGACAATGGTTAACACCTATGAGACTTTGTTAGAACTAGTACTCGCAAATAATTTCATTCTATTCAATAATGAACTGTTTTTAAAAATTGAAGGTGCGGCAATAGTGTGTGGTGGTTTGTATGCCAACATAATTATGTTGGAATGGGAAGGAGATTTTTAAGGAATACCCCACGGTTTAAGTTTTGTACACTATACACATTGTTTTTGGACAATGTTTTTATGTGTTGGAGTGATCCGAGGGATGAGATCCCTCCCTTCTTAGAATATATTAATGGTACAACTACCTTTGTAACGTTTACACATGACGTTGACAATGAACACATAGTACATCTGCATGTTTTACTGAAGAAAGAGTCTCATTTGAAGACCTTTGTAGCACACATTCATAGGAAGGCAACCTATTCCAACAGGTTCCTGCATTTTAATAGTGCACACCCATTTAAACAAAAAAGAGGGGTAGTAAAAGGCCAATTTGTAAGGGCAGCCCAGATGGTTAGCCTGTTCGATAACTTTTTGGATGAGTGTGACCATCTGAAAGCCATGTTCTTCAAAGGAGGTAACCCGTTATGGCTTCTGAATGAAGTCATGATTGAAGTGGTTAACAAAAGAGAAAGAGGTTTCTTAAGGCTTTTGTTAGGTGACCAGGAGGTGATTCTTGATCCAGGCATGCTTTCCACTGATGGTTGTTTGGTAAATAGGGTAGGTGTAGAAACTGACTTCACCCGATCCAATGTTGAACATAATTCAAACTTTAAATGTACTTTTATTACTACCTTTCACAGTAACAGTAAGGATGTGCTTGATATTTTATTTCAGCATTGAGCTATATTGCTTACTGATAGGGATGTCAGAGAATGTGTTGGGACTAAACCGAATATTGTTTTTAAGAGAAGGATGAATGTAAAATGTATTTTATAAACTAATCGAAATATTATACATACAAGTTCGATGAAAAAAAGTGGATCCTGTGCACAGTGTAGTCATGTAATGGAAGGTCATGAATTCTTTGTGAATGGTTTTAAAATACAGGTGAACAAGGTGTATTGCCATACTGAAAGAGTTGTTTATTGTGCAGTATGTAACTTATGTGAATGTTTCTATATTGGAAAGACTGAGAGGAAATTTAAAAATAGAATTTATGAGCACTTAAGGGATATTAGACTTGGAAAATCTACAAATGCCCCTAAGTAAACACTGCACAGAAAAATCAGATCACTCTTTCAAATTTTTTATTGTTGACGCTGTAGATTTGAATAAAAGAGGTGCCCAGGGGAATTGCTTTTGGAAAAGAAGGAATTAATTTGGCAGGTCCATCTAAATGTGGGGCAGTGGCCAGGCTTAATGACTCCCTCTCCATTGCCTGTCTGTTAAAACTAAAATCAATGGACAGGTAATGTAATATGGTAAATAATTCTATTTTAGACATTTATATTTTTATATATAGTGTGTGTATTTATAAGTGCTTCAGCATTTGTGCAACTATAAATGACATTTAAATGTTATTAATAGTATTCTTTTAATATTGTATTTTAAGACTGCTTTGCATTAATATTTATGAGTTTAGGTAGGTCCTTCTTAGAGAATGTGATGGGATTGGTTTATTTCTTAATTAATGGACTTGCAGAATGTATTTATTAGTGTTTCTATGGATTGGTTCTTATCGGATGATGTTAAGATTCTTGACGAAAGGGCTTATCTATTTGTTATTTTAGTTAAATAAAAAAAGTGTTTTTACTGCTGGCAAACTGTTTTGCGGTCATTTACACAATGATTCACTGGAGCTGTTGAATTGTGTACCGACTTTTTTCTTTTACAGTTTGTGTTCATTTGTACTTTTTTGATGCTTGCAATGACAGTAATAGCTAACCCTAATTTAAGTTTTGATGGTTGTTGGTTATGGTATAGTTTTGAAACCGTAAGTAAAGAAAACAGATAGCTATTTTGATAGCAAGCCTTAGTGTTAGCAGTGACATGAACAAAATGTGCACTCTTTTCTATTCTTTTCGGCATTCTTAAGGAATAAGTATTTCTTATATTAAGCATTTTATACAATACGAGTTTAATTTATTGTTGATGGCTGACTGCATGTATCTTGAATACACTGTTATCTACTTTACTTTGCGAACAAATTTACTACAACTGATTTTTAAAGTGGGAAAGTATAACTTGGTTGTTTTATTTATTATTTGAAAGCTAATGATTGCTTTATTGATCATGTTATTTACTGAATGGCTCATAAAATTGATTGTTGTTCATATAACTTATAGTTCAAAAGAAGTTTGTGGTTAAGAAGCAAGTAGCTACTGGCAAAGGAGTTCTCCTTTCTCAGCTTGAATACGGGCTCCCAATTTTTGCTTCTGCCTCCAAGAAAAAGACTGCCACACTCCAGATTACCTGTAACAGTATGACATAAAACTCAACTCTGTGAGCACCACTGAATCACCCTGGAAAAAGCCAAATAGCTACCAATAAAACAAAGGTTTTATACTTTTAGGACCACAACTCCATCAGCTACTTCAACTATTGATAGCTAGATAGATAGATACTGTAGATAAATAACTCAATAACTACTGAATACATTTTCTGAATTGGGACATGTGCACTGGTATTTGTTTTTAGAGTACTTGAGTTTTTGGTTCTTATATTTCATCAAGCATCTATTCCATTTGAGGGCATACTGTTTACTTCTTACGTTATACAGATGTAGAAATCAAACTTTATATGTTCTTAAAATGTATCCTGCATGCATCTGAAACTTTATCAGCCAAACTGGCCATCCCATCCTTAGCCATTCAATCTGTCTGAATGGATAAAGCAATCAAAAGAATAGGGTTTCCTTTCAATTTCATCACTAGACCTCATTCTCTCTGAATCCAGGATTAAGCTCCATGCAGCTCCAGCATGATTAGTGTTGCTCAAGAGGGTATTTCCTTCAAACCCAACATCTGGATCCCTATGCTTGTAAATACAATATTGAAAATATTTCCAGTCTTGTCAGAAAATCAACATGCTAAACTAACCTGAATCTACTATGGTCTTCAATACAATTGCCAAAGATGTTCCATGAGGATTAAGTGTTCAACTAAATATTAAGCATTCAAGTCAACAGGAACAACGTAGTAATTACTGTTACATGCCTTAATCCACTCCTTTTGAGCCAATACTTTTATTTACTACAGATGTTATCTTTAGCAAAATTGGCCGTCTTCCTCAACTATTCCCATCGTGCAATGATCCTATGACCCTTATAACAGAAATATTTAAATTACTGAGTGGCTAGAACAACAGCTGAATTGGATAGTGGGAGGATGTCAATGAAGCATACATTTATATACTTTCTTTCCTGAAAAAAAATATTTCCAATGTATCCAAAAGAATGTCTTCCATATTTATTGATATTATGTAATTTTCAACCATGACAATGATTTCTGTGCTTCTGATCTTGTCATTACTTAAATTCCTTAGTGTTTCTCTGATGACATGCATTTTATATCCTCTTGGCGTACAAACTGTGACTTAAGCTCAATAAATTCATGGTAAGATGTTCCTCATACCCTTACTCTGGTCTAGCAATCAAAGAGACTCGAGACTTACCACTGACTCTGGTGAGGGACGGTCACGGAGAGGTGGATTCAAACAGCATTTTTAGATTCAACTCCCTGCACCAAGCACAATTTCCCATAAGAGCACACAGAGACCACACTCCAGACCTGGGGGCTGGAGACTCTCACTCTCTCCAGCCCCACACAAAATTCCACACTGACCACTTTGGAGCTCTGTGTCCCTGTTCCCATTTGCTGACAAATACACATGGATAGTTGAGTTTCATACATAGCAAAAAACGAAAGCGAGGACCAATGCAGGCTGAAAATGTTCTCCGATTTTATTACCACACAAATTCACGAAAAATAAATAAATAAATAAATAAATACATACATTTATTTATTTATTTTTCGTGAATTTGTGTGGTAATAAAATCGGAGAACATTTTCAGCCTGCATTGGTCCTCGCTTTCGTTTTTTGCTTTGTTTAGTGGAGTTTGGCGGAGTACATTACGTTTTTCTGAGTTTCATACATACTTGGGAAAAGCTGGCACAAATTTAATAGTTGTGCCCCTATCTGCCCAGACCCTAAGATAATACCACTGTCAGCAGTTGGCTACCCTAAGACTCTTACAAAGGGCACAAATTATACTTTGCAAAATTAATACTGATACAAATGGTAGGGTGTGACCAGAGTGGCCAGTGTCACTAAAACAAGCATAAATACTCTCAAGATGCAAAACATATTTTCTAAATGACCAGCCACAATGACATGCATTAAACTATTCACTGCCAAATAATAAAACATAAAACAGGAGAATACTGAACACAATACAACAGAGTTTCAAATACAGGATATAAAATATAATACAGTTGGATAGTTTCTCACAAATGCATTAAACAATACTAAACTATTCTCACTAAATGTCCCTGACTAAAGAATTACTGTTCTTTGACTACTTACTAAAGCAAAGCAAGCTGTTTTCAAGCCAGTTGATGTCTCTGTCTATGTGGATGCGTGAGATATATATCCTGTCAGTGCTGCTGCGAGAGTTCTGAAGAAACCAGCTGCTGGTTAGAGGATGACATCACGTCTAGTCACCTGACTGTGGTACAATACACAAACAGAGCTTTGCTAAGATCAGTGGCAGCATCTGAAAGCTATAAAACAATTTCAGCCTTTTTTCCTTCCAGAGTTCTCTGATAAACATACACATTTGATCAGTTACAACAATACAACCTAATATACATGCATGCATTCTTTCTGTTCAGCAGGACCTACTGTTTATGCATTTTAATACGAGTAACTTTACAAAAATAGTTTTAACTGAAACATCTGTACAGATCAGTGTGCTAGTCTAACAACATACAGTTCTTTACAAAACTCAAGCTGTGTAGGCATATGTACACATGTAATGCCCTACTCTCCCTTACACAGATGGCACTACCTCATAATATTACACCCTACAACACTAAGTAATTTATCTCCACAACTTGTTATCCTCTTTTCTCATGACATTAAGGTCAATGAAACGAACAGTGTTCAGTCAACGTTTAGAAACTGCATTCAGTCGTAAAGACAGCATAACTCTCTTAACAGGCACACTGATGTTTCCTTCAAAACCAACTAAATTTCCATTCTGTACAAGGAGGGCATCATGACCCCCAAAAAGCTTTTCTGTATTTCTTTTCTCTCTCTTTCTCTCTCTCTCTACCTGTCTGGTATGTTCAGCAAAAAAATTCATTTTATTTGGGTATACTCATCGATTCACACTCGGTCTTTACGACTGTCCTCAGGAAAGCATATCTTCTGTCTCACACAAGGGTTTTCCCTAACCATATCTTGCATAATAACATTTCAAGGGGATATGGGCAAGCACTTAGCCATGATTAAGTTACTTGAAGTATTTGGCATACTCGTATCACTTAAACCTACATCATCTTAAGATCCTTATCTACCTCTAGCACTCTGTTTCTGTTGCCACTTAGTAAACGAGAACTTTCTACAGCGACAGGAAAATGCTGCTTGTGACAGCATTCTCAAGGAAAGTACATATACGATGCCTAGAAAATTATTTTTGTCATTTTCTTCAACCCATGTCATTAAATTGCAGTGCAAACTAAAAAGTCCCTCATACCCTGCATGTGCATCATAATAACTGCTACTATATCTTAATCCATTATAGTAATTTGCAACTTGTATCCACATCTCAGATGACATGAGACAGATTCTTACTACTTCATACCATTTTATGAAGAATACCTTCTGCATGTTACTATAACAGAATTCTCACTTATCCCAGCATAGCATTAGATGCATATTAGCTTGTTTCAAAAGCTTCTCTCTCTAATAAGTTAATGAAAATATTACCCACATTTTTAATATTAAACTTTAAATTTCTTTTAAATTTCTCTTTAAATTTCTAGTCTCCCACCAGGACACAAGTGCTCTTCAGCAATAGCATTCTGCTTGCTGAGCACACTCAAGCAACTCTGCAGTATGCGGCTACCACTCCACCCATACAGTCTAAGAAGGAATCAGTACTGCAAAACTAAACAAGGTTATACATTTTGAGCTTCAAGAGCAGGAGCACACTCGAGCAAATCTGCAGTCTGTGGCTACCACTCCACCCATAGAGTTTAAGTAGAAATCAGTACTGCAAAACTAAACAAGGATATACATTTTGAGCCTCAAGAGTAGGAGCAAACTCAAGCAAATTTGCAGTCTGTGGCTACCACCCCCATCAATACAGTCTAAGAAGGAATCAGTACTGCAAAACTAAACAAGGATATACATTTTGAGCCTCAAGAGCAGGGTCAGTCCACCCAGGCATTCTATTTGTATGTTTTATGACAGTGAAGCTATTACATTAGCAGTATTTCTTAGTAGTTCTCAGCGTGCTAATAAAACTGACTGTTGTAGCCTTGTGTCCCCGTCCCCCCCCAGATAGTGCAGTAATCCTAACTGTCCAATCGACAGTATGCATTTAATTCAGATCCCTGTGACTAAATTAACCATCAAGCAGCCCTCTCAGTGCTTATTGCCTTAGTTTGTATCACTTGGAGGCACACCTGTTTATTTGCATCTCTATACATTCCCCTTCATTGCTAATGTATCTCCCTACTCTAATCTGTGCACAAACGGGTTACTAATCAGCAAGTCAATGTGAAGAGACACTCCCAACCTTAATAAACTTTGCTGTCTCTTCTCTCCTTCACTTTACAGGTAGTTTGAATTATTACTTATCCCCCCCCCCCCCGAGGCCTTCACTGATTTTCCCTGATTGCCTCTCTGATTTCTTTGCATTCCACCTGGTTTACACCCCTTGTGCTATCTCCCTGCCCCAATACTAAGTCTATATTAGAATCCTGCTGAGCATGGAGCCATCTTTAAATTTTTAGTCTCCCACCAGGACACAAGTGCTCTTCAGCAATTGCATTCTGCTTGCTTATAAGCCATTAGACCTCAGGAATTTGTTTAAAGTGTTCAGATTTGTAAAGTAATATTTGCCTTTCTCTTGTCTTGGTGGGCTCTGCCCCAATCCATTCGTCCTTGCTAACACTTGGGCTCTCTCCACTTCGCTGCCATGCCCCGTATTCTCTCCTGCCCCCACTACCTCTACATTTATAGTAATCACAGCTACACCCACAGCTCACCCTCACATCACCTCCACCAATCACATCTTCTCAAGTCATATCACATTATACCACACCAACTTGCTCCACACAAAATACTCCCAATCACTCTCATTCCCACTAGGCATTTTTTACATCACCCACACTACTTACCCATCCACATATAGTGCAACCCTATAATTCCTATTCAGACCCCCCCACCTAGAACCAACTTAAACTTTATAACCATGACTATCGCACAACTAAGTCTAGTCTGTCTTCTCATAATTCTTTATAAAACCACAAGTTATCACTCTAGCAATATCCGTAAACTTATTAGCACAACACTACATTATGCACTCTTATATACAGACACTGCACATTATAATAACATCTGCCCACAATTGTTCAAGTACTACATAACAGACCAATTCAGAACTAAACACATATGCTCTCACTCCTACTCCAAAAAAAAACACAATACTTTCTCACACTCCTCACCAAACTCCAACATCTGTATCACCATTTTAATACCAGGCTCACCATAAGTGGGGATATCCACCCCAACCCAGGCCCAAATCCATCCTGTCCAACACAAATGTCAGAATATAACACCCTCGCTATCTTCATCCCTGGGCAAATCAACAGCAGCAGCAAAACCAACCATCTTTTAATCCTAAATATTAACATTAGAAGTATCAAAAATAAAATACCTGAACTCCAGGCCACAATAGCACACTACTCCCCAGACACAGTTGCTTTAACAGAAACCTGGCTAAATAAAAACATAGCTAACTCAGAAGTTCTCCCTACCAGCTACAATATCATTAGACAAGACAGACTACTTTGTAAAGGGGGTGGAACTACCATACTGTACAAGTCCAACTTAACAGTACGTCAATTACCAAACTCCTACCCCTCCCCCAATAATTGGGACATACTTATCTCACAACTTCGACTTCACCCTAAAAAGGTCATCACCATAATTGTGATCATTATCCACCTGGCAGTACACCTGCTAGCCTTGATGACTTCTTATCCTGGTGTTCTTCCACATACTCACAAGAAACCCTTATTCTGGGGGACTTCAACCTGCATTGGTTCACCCGTATATCAGAACCACCAAGTAATCTAATAAATCTTCATGGCTACCAGCAGCTAGTCCAAATTCCAACTAGATGTGATAAAAAAAATCTAGAAGGGAATCCATCCTTAACTGGGTCCTAACTAATCACCCCACACTGTACCCCCACGCAGGCAGTCTCCCAGACACCCAAAGTGACCACAACATAATATACTATATACGTAGTAGAACAAGCATATGCAAAACCACTAACTATATATCCACTAGAGAAAAATTCTCTCCTGTGGTCCTCAACACTTTACTCTGTAACTGTGACTGGACCCCCCCCCCCTAAAAACCCTCCCACTTGAGCAGGCTGTAGCATACTTCAACAAAACATTTCTACAACACCTAGACACTGTCGCTCTATCGCGCAAAATCAAGGTTAGAACCTCTACAAACCCCTGGCTCAGTAAAGAAACCAAACAAATCCTCAAGTCCAGAGACACTGCCTGGCTTTAATATAAAAAAAAACAAAGAAACACAAAGCCTAACTAAGTACCAAGAACTGCGCACCCATGCAAAAAAATGCATTAGGCTGGGCAAAAAATCCTACTACACAACATTACAAACTAAATACCAACACGACCCCCCAATATTTTGGAAAAATGTAAACCGGCTACCCCCAAACCAACCACCCCTGACACTAAAGTTCCCATCGAAACACAATCCAACTCCCACTTATTGAACTCAATTCTATCCTTAGTATCACAGGACAGTTCCTTCCTCACTATCCCCCCCAACACAAATAACACTAATACAAGCTTTACCCTCAAAACAGTTTCCACCACTTCAATCAAAAGCATGCTCACCAAACTAAAAACCTCATCAACAGCAGCCGACCTACTCCCCAGCTATTTCTTGAAACTCACAGCAGATGCTATTGCTATCCCAGTCTCCACACTCATAAACAGATCAATTGTTGAAAACTATGTGCCCATACTCTGGAAAATATCCTATGTTACACCCATACATAAAGTCGGGACCTCCACTGAACTTAATAACTACAGACCCATTGCTTTACCCCCCCCCCAGCCAAAATCCTAGAAAAATGCATCCATACCCAGATGCTAAAATATCTCCTAGACAGCAACATCCTGTCACCTACTCAGCATGATTTCAGACCTGCCCATAGTACCACTACAGCCCTCCTCTGCTTCACAGACATAGTAAACCATCTCAAAAATGAAGGCCTGCAGGTGTCAACTCTTTTTTTTGGATATGTCCAAAGCATTTGACATGGTCTCGCACCAAATCCTGCTAAACAAACTAAACCAATATCACCTATCAAATTCCATTCTTACCTGGTTCCAGAGCTACTTAACTGACAGGTACCAAGCTGTTAAATGGGAAAATTCTCTCTCTCCTCAGCTGCCCATAACTGTAGGAGTCCCACAGGGTTCTATCTTAGGACCACTATTATTCACAATCTTCACAGATGACCTCCATACCTCCACAGAGTATGAATCTATCATTCAGTATGCAGATGACACTACCTTAATCTGTGCAGAACAAAACATTCCCACCCTCCTGCAAACAATTAATCTAGCATTCTCTGACATTGAAAACTACCTTACCAAAGCCAAACTTATCCTCAATCCAAAGAAAACTCAGCTTATGATTATAACCAGTTCTAACAAAAACACTGATAGCAGTCAATTCACTATCACTCCACAAATGCTACTCTAATCGCTCCACTGGCACAGGCTAAGCTATTGGGAATAACCATTGACTCCCACCTAAAATTTGATAGTCATCTCAACTTAACTATTAAAAAAGTACATGCCAAACTTGGATCACTCTACCATATCAATCCATTTCTTACCAACAACACAAGATCAGCCATTGCTCGCTCCCAACTTCTATCCACCCTACTCTATGCATCTCCCATTCTGACTAATCTCTACAAAACTGAACTAAGCAAAATGGAAGCCTGCTATAACAGAATTGCCCGTTTTGCTGCAAATTGCTCATATATCACTGTACTGCTTTGAGACAGCTCCACTGGCTTGAACTACCCAACCTCCTAACCTACAATCAGCTTTGCCTCTGTCATTCGATCTATTATCTCCCCAGTAAGTGTCCTGTCCTCAAAAACCTAGTACATCACTCAGCCAAAAGGCCTCTTAGATCATCAAGCAAACTACTACTAGAAGTCACCAACAGCTACAATAGCTTTGGAGATGCACTATATAGTAGTTCAGTGGCTAAAAAATGGAACTTTGTCCCCACTAGCATTCAAAGCACATAATCCAAAGCCTCCTTTAAAGACCTCATCAGGTAACATCTAAAGCAAAGTTGGCAGTGTCATGATTGCTCCCCACGCTAGTGAAAGCGGATAAGGTACACATACTAAACCTAGAGTACTTGATAATAGTTTTCAATCTTACTCACAAACACTGGCTAATCTACATGTATGTACTGTACCTGTGTACTATGTATGTATTCAACCTATGTTCCAAATTTCAGCTGTACACCACAAATCTATTAATTACCTTTATTTTTAAATTAATATTTTTTTTGTTTGTTCTCTCCACTGTAACTGTTGATGTGCTGCATACCACTGTAAAAAAACATGCCTTTTGTAATTTGTGTGTATACTGATCATGTCTAAATAACAATGTATCTGTAATTTTTCTATGTGGAGCTTTTCTCCCCGGGCCTCTTCTGAAAAAGGGCCTTTTCGGCTCCGTCAGATACCCCAAGTTAACAAATGTAAAATAAAATAAATAAATGTAAAATAAATAAATGTTTCAAACGTTTTGCACACATTCAGCAGTACCAATAGCAAAGGAAAGTCTTTCTTATCTGATAATTTGGTAGGCAGTAGTCATGCTTGTCATGTGCCTTCATGGTGGCATATTGTTTGAGTATCTTATTGTTTTACAAATTTGTTCTTGCACTTCTTTGTTTCTCTTGCCTTGTATACCAGTTTTTTTTATTATCTAAACCATGTATGTACTCTGTTAACTTCCTTGGAGCTTTTCTCCCCAGGACTCCACTGAAAACAGGCACTTTGTGTCCAGTTGGATTTATCCTGGTAAAATAATGTTAAAATAATTAAATAAATGTAGAAGTGTGGACATTGGTTTATTGTAGCTAGTCATTACTGTCTCTGATTAAACTTCAAGGTCAGAAATCAACAGTCAAACATAAATGGAAGGGAAAGGAATAGCTGTAGTAACTAATCTGAGGAAAGAAAATTGCTCACAAAACTTTACCTTTCCCATTTGTTTGAGAATGACATTTATTATTTAGACTTTGTCTTTAATTTACCTCTGCTACATTTTCAGCTAGTATGAAATGCAGCTGAAGAGAATAACTGTCTCAGAATTTGAGGGGTGGCCCTGCTCCACTTTGCACAATGAATCATTTTCCTCACCCTGGGCTAACTTACATTCAGAGACCAGAATCCACACCCTGTCTATTCCATTTGATTTAAGAGGGGAGGCCCACCATATTTCAGTCCCCATCTTCACTAGAAAATCAGATAAGGCCAATCACCATCTGAAAAGTCTAATGCATGGTAATTCACATGATTTCACACACAGACCTCTCAACCAATCAGGGACACATTTGAACAGAATCAGGGAAAAGTCAAGAAAAAATCAGGGACAATCAGGGACACTTAAAATATTAGTACTATTAAGTTGAAGCATTGAGAGAATCAGAGCATATGAATTAATACACCTTTTCTGAAGTAAAAGAAGTGTATAACTCTTAACTATTGTCATTATTCATTAAGTGTAATTCACCACCTTTCTGTCCAAAGTCACTAGTTTTAGGAGGGATTCAGAGGGACAGACCTAAAATTTGAGTCAAAATCAGGGACGTCCCTAAAAATTAGGAACAGTTGAGAGGTATGTTCACCCATGGCCTTTGACTATCTGAATCAAAGCTAATGTGGCAGAAAATAAGGAATACTCTGGCTTGTATTTAGTCACACTTTGTGAAAGCATCAGGCAGCTCATCTGCAAGTCAACAGGCATCCATAGAGCATGGAAGAGTGCCTATCATATGTCATTTTTATGTATTGTAATTTCTTTGTAAAATAACTATCCTCGGGCATATAAGCTGCTGTCATGAAATTCAAGTTGTTTTCTTTGATTGCTTATGTCCTTAGGAGAGGGATTATTAGGTGATTTTTTATTCTTAGTTGAGTGACTCTTTCATACTGAACCTTCAATTTCTGCAGGTAAAAACAACACCCCCTTGCTCCATTGCTGACATGTGCACTGCCATAATACTGATCAGGTTGGCATGCATTAGATCTATATAAATACAAATGCATCCATGTAATCAACTGTCAACAAGCTATTGATGTGAAATGATAGGTTGTCTGTCAATATGCAGTGGATCAAATGACCAACTCTGAATCAGTTGACTTGACCCATCAGCATCAACTTCTGCTGCAGCCACCATATTGGTAGAAATGCGGGCTGTAACTGTAAAACTCCTATTTACAATCTGGTTTGTATTTAGTCACAGCTTAAATTTGATATACACATTAACCAAACCATTAAATCCGTGAACAAGAAACTTGGATCTATGTACAGAATAAAAAATTTCCTAACCCCTCATACTAAACTAACCATTGCTCGCACTCACCTCCTTTCCACCCTCCTTTATGCCTCACCAATACTGTCATTCCTCAACAAGCGGGAACGCAATAAACTATCTGTTGCCTATAATCATATAGCCAGATTTATAACAGGAACACCGTATCGTACTCACCACTGCCTCAACCTAAAACCCTCGGATGGCTCGAACTCCCCAACCTTCTCAAACTCAACCAACTTACCGAGGCTTTCAAAATAATCAACCACCCGGACCGAACCCCCTCTCTGAGCAATATCCTGACCTCCTACTCTAACCTAAAATCACTCAGGTCAGCTAATAGTGTTCAGGTTCTAACCATTAAATCTAATAACTCTGGAGGTGATGCTCTCTATGCCAATTCCATTGGAAAGCTATGGAACTCTCTACCCAATAGCCTCAGACTAATGACCTCGATTAATCAATTCAAAAATCACCTCAAAATATTTCTTAAGTCTCACTGGTTATGCCTATGTCCTAAACCAGACTAGCCGCTGCAGTATTTACCCTGTACCAGAGATCGCAACCCTCCCCTCCCCTGTGACTTCAATTGGTCGCCGACCTAGTATTATCTGTATAATATTCTGAGTGTTATTTTATAAATTTGTGATATCTATGGCTTTCACTGTGTTATGTATACCACTTGTAAATGTATCCTGTATTGTCTTATCTGTGGAGCATTTCTCCCCGGGCCTCTACTGAAAATGGACATGTATCCAGCTAGACTAGCCCGGTCAACAAATGTAAAATAAATAAATAAATAAATAAATATTTACCCGACAAATGCATGTGAAGATCCTTTGTCAAAGTGCACCAGATTTCCAACTCTGAGCAGAAGTTAAGAAACACCTAGGTCAGCCAGTAACCAATTAAAAAAATGCAGGAGTAACTCAAAGGGGTAAAACTATGAGATCCCTTAGATCTTTCCTGAACCTTTTCAGTAGCAAGAATAAAATGCTATCAAAGTGGTAATAAAGATAAAATTTAATTAAAATGGAGAACATACTGATGTGGCTGTTCTTGTCCTGAAAAATTTTAAAGATGTATTTCAAATGATGAGCATTTTTACCTTGCAAGATAACATCTACTGATCTATGGTAAGCCACAAAGTTTCACTGCATCTTCGTACTTGTGCCAAAATACTTTTTTGTGCGTTTCTGGTTTTAGGCATTGTGTTGTTCGTGTTTCGGATTTCCTTAAACATTTTTAATGTTCATTAAAAGTTAAGCAATATTAGTCCTAGAATGATTCAGATAATTTGTACCCTTCGATAACAAATCAATTGTCTCTTCATCGATTTATATGTTAGTATAGTTATAAACCTTGAAATTCCCACTTGCATTAGTTAAAATGTTACAAATTAATGTAAAACTTTTTTTTAATTTAAGTTTTATATTCATTTGTCTTGCCTGTGCCATTATCTGCATCCTTCTAGGACTAATATTGCTTAACTTTTAATGAACATTAAAAATGTTTACGGAAACTTAATTTTAAGCTCATTTTTAATGTGTTTTTGTCTTTAGATGATCCTTTTTAAATTTCCAGTACCTTTAATCCACCCCTTTACCCTGTTTTACAAATATATGAAAGGTTATGTGAAATTGATTTGAGGTATATGTTTAATAATAATGTAGGTTTTACAAAGCCTAATTTGATTAGTAATGAGCTGATTTTAATTAAAAAAATAATGGATCAGGGCTTAAGGGTTATGAAGCCCAACAAGGGTGGGGGAGTTGTATTAATGGACCAAGATGATTATATAAAAAGATTTTAGGTATTTTAAATAATGACACACATGGGTTGGTATGCTTTAATGAATTGAATCTTGCATATAGAAAGATGAGTGAACAAACTAATGACATGTTTCTTGAGGGCAGGATATCTATTAATTAACTTAATTTTTGAGTATGCCATCACCTATTGCACTCCACAATAATTGGAATCCCCAAAATACATAAACGTATTAATGATCCACCTGAGGCCGATTGTTAATGGTAGAGGTTCTATAACTAGAACATTTGCAAAATATTTAATTTGAAATGGCTTTTGCTAAATGAGGAGCAGGTCTGGAAAGACCCATGGAGTTTCTTGGAGAAAATCAATACCACTGAGATCCATGAAAATGGCTTGCTCATGACCATAGATTTTAAGGACATCTTATACTGTGATCCCACATGATGTGGGTATACAGTGGTTTACTGGGGCATTGAAAGTTAAAAATATCCCTCAGGATAAAATTAATATTTATGAAGAAATGATGGAAATCATTTAAAATAAATTATATATTTTTTGAGGGTAATTATGATGTGCAACTGACGGGGTTGCTATGGGGTCTAATTATGGCTCACTTTTTGCTAATTTAATTATGGTTTACTGGGAGAAACAGTTCAGATTAAATGGCCCTTATAATGAGACATTTAGATTGCATACGAGGTACCTGGATGAAATCTTTTAGGTTTGGAAATACTCTAGTGAAACTTTAATTGAATTTGTTAATCACATTAATAACACTACTGATTTTTTTGTGTTTACTTGTAACTAAAATTATATGGCCATACTATTTCTTGGTGTATCTGGAGAAAGATATACACAACAAAGCATATGTGATGACTATTTATAGAAAACCTACTTATTCTAACACTATGCTTCATTTTTCTAGTCCACTCTCTCCACATCAAAAAAGAGCCATAGTGAAGGGGAAGTTTGTCAGGGCTGCCCCTATGGTTACTAGAAAGTTGGACTTTCTGAGAGAATGTCATGTTATGGAGGGGATGTTTTTACAAAGGGGTTACCTTAAGGCTGTGATCAAAAAGCTAAAAAAAAAGAAGTCATCTCAAAAAGGCAATCTGGTCACTTTATTCCAGTTTTATCAGATGGTACTTTAATCTTAATAGATCACAGGTACACAGAACTGCACCAAGTAATGTTTATAGCTGCTTATTGTTCAGCAATTATAGTAGTGATAGTGATTTGATAAGATGGATATGCAAAAAAAAAAAAACTGGGTGGTACTTAAAGATGATACTAGTATAAGATCTAAGTTTGGGGAGGGTCCTGTTATTGTATATTGAAGGGGTAGATCTCTAAAGGAGTTGGTTAAAACATTTAAAAAAAATAACCACACCAGGTTAAGAGGTATGACTATATGTGGTTTTTGTTATTATTGTAAATACATTATGGTTGATGTGGAATTTATGTTGAATGATAGGTTGATTAGAATGACAAACATGTATAACTGTCTTTCAAAAATGTGGTGTATGCTGCATTTTCAGATGTGCAGGGCATACTATAATGGAAAAATGGAGAGGGTTTGTAAAGAAAAAAAAAAGTACATATGAGCATGTACTATGACTTAAGGAATAACACCACCACCAAGCTTTGGCAAAACACATTATGACTAACCCTGACCATCACTAACTTTTTTCTCCTTGAACACATTACATCTAATAGTAGAGGTAGAAGTTATGCTCTCTAATTAGAAGCAACAAAACTGTATTGGCAGCTCTGTCAATGCTTTTAGCGGTTTGGGACTGAATGAACAGTGTTCAATAACATGTTTGTTAACACTAAAGGCTCTTGACAGGTAGATTTTAAATTTCTATTTGTTAATGGTTATATTTACTTGACTCTTAATTGATTGGGTATTTTACGACAGTGGAGTCTGTATTTTATTATATCTGTATGCTTTGTTTACTGCATTTAAGTTGTGTGGAGGGTTTTATAGTAACGTATATACTATAATGTTTATGTCATCTTCCCAGCTCTTTCACATACCCTACCCTAACATCACAGTTTTCTTTCTTACTTATTCCTGCTTACTCATTTCCCTCTCTCTCTCAATACACGTGTCCATTTTCTCCTTCATTCTAAATGAATCCTCGAGTTCTTCCTTTTCCCCTTATCACATTCATTGATTAAATTCTTTAACTCATATTGATCCCTTTGTCCTTCTTCAGTAATACACTTGTGTGACCTTCTCAACTGTTTTATGAATTAAGCATATGAACCAAGCCCAATTTGCTGACGAGTCCTTAGTTCTTTAGTTATGAATTAGCCTTCTCATTTTTGGTGTGTGTAAACTTCTTAGGTCAGAGAGATCTGTAATATCTTCTTTCAGACCTTGAAGAGTCTCAGCGCATCTGATGCTTACCCTAAACATCCTTTAATTTGGAACTAGGTCTCGCATCCTCCAGCTGCTCTCTGCTTACAATTCTCACTCTTCTCTCTTAAATTCTAAATGACTTTTCATGCTTGCAGCCTCTGTTGTCATTCTGTGGCCCTTATAGTTTGTAAACCTTTGTCTGCACCTTCTGAGGCCCTGCTTTCATTTTTGTTGAGCTCCAACACTGCTCTCACCCTTGTTCCCCTAATCTCCCGAATTCTCCCATACCACCAGCTCCATGATTACCTATTGGTTTTCTCCTCAGTTCAAGGCAAGCAGACTTAACTTCACTCGGGCCCCTTTCTCGGCTTCAATTGGCTAAGTAGTCAATATATACTGATAGAAAAGTCTCCATCACCTTCACTTTTTGACCTCTTGTTATCGTGCCTCTATGAAGTGCTGCCATGTTTATTTAGCCTCTGTCTTACCTTCATGTTAGGGCACTAAAGTGTTGGTCCATCTTCAAGAAATGATTAACTTGGGGTTTATATAATGTGTTTCTGGACCTCTCTGTAATAGGCCACTCACCCAGTATTCAGCGCATTTAACTACTACTCTACCTTCTATTTTCTCACAGCTCAATAAATCTTGTATTTTCCCTGTGATCTTTATCTTTCAAATCCTACCGATTTCTTTGAAATAAATCAGTTTCACATTCCAGGGGCAGAATTTGTTATACATGTAACAAGACTTCTTCCACTATACCAGTTTTTTTTCTGTCTCCTGTAGAGCTCTGCACCATGTTTTATATTTAGACAGAATTACCGACTCCTCTAACCACAGCAGATGTGTCCTAGTTTAGTAACTCTAACTTGCTTAGTATTTGTTTGTGCTTACCGCTGCTTATTATTTTTTCACCCTGCTCCCTGACAATTATGATGCATTACAGAGACTACCTCAGCTAGTACCCCGCATTGTGAGTTACCTACTACATATAATCAATAACAAAATACATGGTTCATGCTAAAGATGTACAAAGTCATGACACCATTCTTGCATGCGTTTAACAGTGCTCCAGCATGTTCTATAATCTGTTTTAGAACACTTTTTGTAACTAAAGTATTCAAAGGTTTTGCCACAGTCCTTGGCTGTGGATGACTTGCTGCTTTTCAGCAGAAAGAAAAAAAATAACTGACATAATTTCACTTGCAAGTTTCAATGAAATATTCTTTTGATGCATTTAAAATGTTTGGAGCTTTGCAGTCATAATTATCAAATCAAAAACAAATGTAAGGTGACACAGTATTGTGATACAGATATCTCATGGTTACTTGATCCATGGTTCCTAATGCTTACTGGAGAAAACATATTCAATGTACAAGACCATGGTGCAATGTTTGGTGGAGTTTGACCATTCCTCATTTTTGTATGTTTATGGAGTTGGTATGGAACAGAATAATGGTATAGGGAGGTGCAAGGGGGCTTGCTCCCTAAAAAAAACTCTTTCATCACAATAAATGACCCATGGGACTGATTTCCAAATGTCCAAATTTACATTCTTTACAGTGGAAGCAATGGGAACAGCTAACAAACATATTTATTCTTAAGGCAGTCCAAAACTGAAAGGTTAATTGGGTTCCCTGACTACTTGAAATATATCAGGAGAATGGAAGTTTTTCTGGGCCCTTTTTAGAATCACTAGGACAGCAAGAATATTTCATTCCCTGACTCTATGCAAACTATTGCTATGGCCCTGACACTAAGCAAACAGCTGCTATGGCCATAACTCTCAGATGTCTCACAGAATGCATTAAAACAACCTGAATACAGTACTTGCTGTGTACTGGGTACAAAAGCTATCATGCAGAAGATAATATAGGATTCATGTCCACTGTGTGTTCTTCAGTTTGACTGGTTGATTATGACAAAGCTTGACATTAGACTCCTACTTTGTTGTCTGCCTGCATGCAGTAAAAAATATCTGAAAAATTAAGCTGAAAAAGAAACATCCTAGTACTGATGCAGTCAAGTACACTGTTTTTGTCAGAGTATGATAGTAAAATTACTGTAAAACAGTAAATGTTTGTACAGAATTGAACTGAAGTACCAAATATTGGGCCCACTATAATCATTCACTTTGTCATCTTCCAGGGCATTTCATATATCCTACCCTACACATTCAGTGTTTTTTTTTTTTTTTTTATCCCTTATTTATTCATTTTGCTCTGTGCAGTTAGGGTCACGTTGGTGGCTGTGTGTATCAAAAAAAAAACTATGTAAATTAAACATTTAGACAAGCCATATTTCTTAAGCTACACTACTTTATTGTAGTGATACAGAAGAGGGTGCAGACAAAAAAAGTAGGGTGAACAGTACTATACTCTGCCTAGTGTAGACACAGTCTGCGCATGCAGTACTTTCTTTAGAATTCCATGGTAAGGTAAAGCCATACAGTGGACTGTGTTTCCTTGCCATGAGATTTAGGCAGACCACACTACCTCTTAATATATATTGCACCCACACAAACATTAGCCATACCTCTCAACCTCTTACTGCAAGAAATATGGACAAAGCCTGACATAATTGGGGGGGGGGGGGGCAAAGCCCAAAAATAAGGTCAAGTTTTAAATGCTGCTTTTATACACTTCAAAAGATGAAAGAATAACAGGAGCTGTCTTAGCATGCATTTTCCTGAAGGATAGGAAGTCTGAAACTCAAATGTATGTCATTATTTAATGATTTCATTCCTCAGATGATCCCAGTGTTTTGTCAGAAAAAACACAGATTTTGAGAGGAACAGGCCAAAAATTTCAGGCAAAAATCTGGACATTCTGTGAAGATTTGGAAAGTTGAGAGGTATCACACACACACACTTGCACAAACACCATGGTCAATCTATGTATGAAGGTTTGCATGTTGTAATATAGTGCTCCAAATATGTATGCAGTGAAAATCTCAGCCTGTTGGACCCAATTGCGAGAATACTGCATGTTTCAAGAATTCACTGGGCTGCATTATCCTCACTGGCTTGAAGAATCATATTTTAACTTCTTTACAATGTCCTGCCACACCAAGGGCTGTGTAGCAATGTACTGCATGACAGTGGTGGTCGTTTTAAAGAAGCAGTGGTGATACAATACATGTATCACTTTAGGACCATCTGTGAACATTGCTAATCTGTGTATGTGCCACGTGTATCTATCACAGTGTGTATCTGTGTGTGTGTGTTAATGCGTGTGTGTGTGTGTTAATGTGTATGTGTGTGTGTGTTAGTGTGTGTGTGTGTGTGTGTGTGTGTACATATGCGTATGTGTGTGCGCGCGTGTGTCCGCATGCATATGTGTGTGTGTGTGTGTGTGTGTGTGTGTGTGTGTGTGTGTGCACGCGTATGTGTATTGGACTGCTCATTCTCATGAGAAATGCACAATGTCTACAATTTGTATCAGCACGGCATGTCACTGCTGTCTCCTTGTTACCTTGTCTCTGTTCTCTTTGAATCATGTTGTCCCTTTTCCCTGTTTTTTCTCATCACACAGGCTCTAAGCAGTACACACCTTGTCTGTTAATTCTGACAAGAAACTTAAGTCTTTCGCTAGACAGCAGAGAAAGAAATGTGTCCTGCCTCTGCTAAGACAAGTGCACATTTCATGTAATCTAGTAAGCATGCCCAATTCTACTTTATTTCCTTCCATTGTTCACTGCTTGTACAAAACCATACCATGTTTTCTCATGTTCTAATACTGGACTCCTGTAATTCCTACCATTTTCTTACTAAAAGTATACACAGATTTCTAAAGCGATCAGTTTTGTAAAATATATATGTTAACAAGAGAGGTATGAATTTCTGCAGTTAAAGCACACAGCCATTTTACTCCTCAGTTTGTTGAAATATAAGTGCACAAGGCAGTGATAGTTAATTTCATGATGAAAATCAGTATTAAACATTTCCAAGTAAAAAACGGCCATGCACTCAACTTCATGAATTTGAGTCCGTCCTTTATTAGTCTTATTTGCTTAGCACACTATGAAATGGGCAAAGTAAAGTGAACTGAAATGCAGTCTGAGTCTCTCTACAGCAGCTATGCTGCAGAACATTTTTTTTTTTTTGTAAACATGAAAGCTCTTAGTGAAGGACATTTTACAGCAGATTTATGCAGTGCTGAAGTCTCTTTGGCAAATTTCCTGTGCTTCATTCACACAGGGATCTATCTTCTCCATCAAGCATTATTGCTTAATTAATAAAAAGAAGTGCAACCTATGAAAAGGAGTCATTCCTCCCGCGCATTAATCTACTATGTAGGAAGGGGAACAGTAAGCTTTTAAAATTTATGCTGAGAATAACATCACATTAAGGTAAACCTTATATTCATTAGAAAACCATTGGTGTTGCTTTCACAATTTACAGTTGCTGTAATTAACCTAGAGCTTTTATGAGCAGTAGAGAGAATAAGCATTTTGTACTTGGTCCGATTGCATTTATTTTTCTAATAGTTTTTTTTTTTTTAAATTAAATTGACATTTTGTCTTTGTTATGTGGAATGCAGAAAATAAAACAAGCTTCAATACTGAAGCATTTAAATTACAGTGACTTATAGACCTTTCATATACCAGTCCATTTAGATGCTGGCACAGTGTGTGAGATTCCAATATAAAGCTTAGAAACAGTATATTATCATTATGGATTCAGTTACTCGATCGGAAAAACATAACTGAAGAAATGATGCAGAGACTATCCTGTTTGGCTGTTGTCACATACATGTTTTGACTACTTAAAAGAAAAGATTCAGCTGTATATCTCACTTTCAAAAGTCTGCACATTTTATCATCTTAACTACTTTTCATTGATAATATTATTTGCTTTCAAAGACAGCATACATAAGCCTGTTTCACATATTTATTTTACCAAAGAAACATTCATGGTGAGATTCTACATCGAGTTATATCTAGGGTAGCAGTCCTGTAAATACAGGTTGATAGAAACTGTCTAAAGTCTACCTCTCCTCCCCCCAAAATTCAAACCCTAACATTTAAGAGAAGCAGTAAAATTGAAACAAAAGGTTTTCTAATGCATTAAAAGGATTATGAATAAAGATGTGATGACAAAACTCATGAATGTTTTTGCTCTTGCAATAGTTTAAAAACACTAAGTCATTCTGAGCCGTTACATCTGGAAAACTACTAAGTTAGCATTCACAGACATCAGAAAGGCCATAACTGTGCGCTAGAAGGTTCAACTGTTCCTATTGCAATTTTTGTCACTCTACAGTGTCGTTTTCTGTGTGTAGCCTGTTGTAGCAGTGATAGGATCCATACACATTGGGAAGAGATGACGTGCTGAAAACCTAATGGTCTGAGAAAAAGACAGCAAGAGTTGATAAAAATGACAGTCACTGCATTCCTCAAACACAATAATCTAAAGCAATCATGATTATGGCAAGTGGACAGACACCGTAGCTATGGATGTGTGCAAGACAGACGACTTGGGCCATGGTATTCATGCATACGGCGTGAAGTCTTACTAACGTAAACTTGCAATATCCGATTTATGAATGAAGACCACTTTGTCATTTCAGTTTGATGCAATGGAATACGAGGTTTTAAACATATTACAATCTAAACCTTTACAAAGAATTTCAATGATGATGCAGGATTTATTATTCTAACTTTTAGTTTGTGTGCTATACATAACATGAGAAAATAACCGATCTTGAAACAGGAATTCAAAAGTCACTAACTTCTCAAAACCAACACCAGAACAGTTACTGAAGGAAAGAAAAGGTTTCATAAAAAGACTAGAAATAGTACAAGAGACTCCCAAAGCAGTAAGATTTAAAGTGGGAAATTTCTGTCATTCTTATCTATAACAAAAACAATGCACTGCATTAAACTGCAGCTTGATATGTTGCCAGGGACTGAGATAACACTGGTCATACCCGAAAAAGTGCATTTCATGAAGGAATATGACAAAAGTACCATCAATAAGGGTGACTGGATAAAAGCAATGCTACTCACAGAGGAGAAGCCAGGATATGAGATTTATGAATCATTATCTGAAATTGTCTTGAGTATTACAACATTTTGTAGACAAGATAATAGCAATACTTTACAGAAATTAATATTCAGTTTGAGATTTACAAGTTTGTACATTATTACCCTGACAAAATTCAGCTCATTTCTGAGCTGTTATGACCATAGAGTTTATACATTCAAGTGTTTGACCTTTCACATGGAGAGTGATGGGGGATTAGCCCCATGCAAAAACACTATTACTGGGGACTGTGGTTGGCAGTTTTATATTTCGGTCACTTTTTTCTGTCAAGGTTTTTTTTCACTGTTTGTGTGTTTACTCTGATGTATTTTCAATATTTGCTGATAGAATCAAATATGCATATTTATATATCGCTGTGTTTTGGTGTGTGTATGCATATATAGATATAGATATGTAATGTATGGTTATGGAACAGTTCATAGGACAGTCATTTGGTAGAATCACATCTGGCAGAAAATTTAGTAAAAAGCACTTTTCGAAGAAGATTAATTTGGTAAAAGTAAAATTAGCTGCTCAAATCATGAAATAGCTGTATTTTCAGGCTGAATTTTGAAAGAACACACCAAGGAGTGCACAACTTGGTAATAAAACTATACAACACACTAGTTGCAAATTCTGAAGGCTGCACTCAGATGATCAGGGACTGGTACATACATAAATATGTCCCTAGCTTTTGTAGGACAAAAAACAAATGGACATTAATGATTTTATTCCCAGAGAGAAGTCTTTAGTAAGGTGGTATTATACCTCCACGGTGAGACCTCTTCCGCATTGAACTGAGAAGCACTACCAATTAGAAGGTTGCCTGAGTAGTCAGACTGCATGTTTATGCAAGGAGCTTTACTGCCACTAAAAGTTATGAAAGCTTCTCAATTATCTGTGAATGCAATTGACTTATATAGGCATGGTACTTTCCCCTGATGCCTTTGTCATGTCTGTGCGTGTCCCAGTGAAAAATCCACCAAACTAAGAATGATGCAAGTTTCATTATGTTAACTCCTCAGACATTATGAGTGTGATTTCATATGTCCATCTTTCTTCTAATTTGCTTGGCCCTGGCTATATCAAGCTTGGTCACATTCAGGATTGTCCAGTATTCTCCATTCTGAACTTCGTTCTTCTATTTTAAGGAAGCCTGTGGTTGTTTCAGTCTCAAAATATCTGTAGCCATGTTTCTTTGAAAAAAATACTGCTTTAGCACTGCCTTTATTAGAGAAAGTAGTGCTACGTAATAAGCAGTTATCTATGAATACCCATAAGTTTCTTCAACTCCATCTTGCCTTTTAATGTTCAAAACAGCAAAAGATTTATCCCATCATAGTCTTCTCCTTGAGCTCTCTGTACATGTCATCACAGACTACTGGCTCCTTCTGGAATACCAGCTGGCAGTCTGTCTTATCTTCCCTAGTACTAATCTAGTTTGTTTACTACGTCTCTGGCTTAACTTGTAAGGTGTTTTCTGCACTAGCATCATTTTTTCCTTCTCCCCAGAATTTTGGTTCTTTGGATCTGAGTATCAGAACAGTACAGTTTTGTACCTACCATAAATGTAGATGTCCGATAGATATGCAACTGCAGTCATAACATATGGGTTGTCCTGCCTCAGGCAGCCCTCGGTCGGCCGGATTCCAAAGTCTGGGTCCGACGTCGGCTGATGTCGCATTTCTCTCCGATGTCAGAGCGGCTGGAGTACATAAGAATCAGCCGACGCCATTTTCTTCAGTGTTTCTTGCCCCAGATGCCAGGTGCCCTCCAAGGAAGGCTGTAATCAAATTGGAAGACAAAAACATGATTCCAGACAAATAAGTAAGCAATAAACAGATACACCATAACAGATATCCCCAGCTAAGAGAAACAGGGATAGGAGTGGACCCAAGGCATAGAGGGGTATGGAGGGAGGGAAAATCCGACTGCAGTTGCATATCTATCGGACATCTACATTTATGGTAGGTACAAAACTGTACTATGTCCTTCAAGAATGCAACTGCAGTCATAACATATGGGTTGAATACCATAGCTTAGCTGGGGGAGGAGGAATGCTCTAGGAAAGAGATGGTGTGGCAATCAAACCCTGCAGGACTGCCGAAGCAAAGCCTGCTCTGGATCTGGAATATAAAGGGAGATGGTAGTGTTTGGAGAATGTATGCATGGAGCTCCATGCAGCAGCTTCTAGAATGTCTTTTGTAGGCACCCCTCTTAAGAATGCTGTAGAGTTGGCTGTAGCTCTGGTGGTGTGTGGTCTGACATTGGCTGGAACATTCTTCCCATGGAAGGAATAACAAAATCTGATGCAATGTCCAATCCATTTTGAAATAGTCTGTTTGGAAATTGCTTTTCCTTGTACTCCAGGGGCGTAAGCTACAAAAAGGTGATCAGACTTCCTACTGGTCTTGGTTCTGTCCAGGTAGTAGCGAAGTTGTCTGTGAATGTCCAAGGTATGCAACAGTCTTTCCCCTTTGCTCTCAGGATTGGGGAAGAAAGTAGGCAGGTGAATAGCTTGATTTAAAGAAACCCTAGATACCACCTTTGGCATAAAAGTAGGGTTGGTTCTTAAGGAGACCCTGTCTCTGTGAAAGATTATGAACGGTGGTGTTGCCATTAGGGCCTGTAGTTCCGAAACCCTTCTTGCTGAGGTAATTGCCAACAGGAAAGATGTCTTCCATGATAAAAATTGTAAGTCCACTGAAGCTGCTGGCTCAAAGGGAGGTAGAGTCAGCTTTTCTAAGACAAAGTTGAGGTCCCAAGCTGGCACTGGAGCCTTTCTTGGTGGCTTAATGTTCTTGATTCCCCTGAGGAATTGCCTTAACAAAGGATGTGAAAACACAGGCGGATCAGTGTTATATCTAGCTGAGATAGCTAAAGCATGTATCTTTATGGAAGAATATGAGAGTCCATTCTGTAGCATATCTGCCAAATATTCCAGGATGAGTGGGATATTCAGTAATGATGCATCATGTCCCTTGCTGGTATTCCAAATGCTGAATCTCTTCCATTTTGCTAAGTAAACCTTTCTGGTGGATGGTCTTCGAGCTTCTGTTAATATCCGCTGAACTTCCTTGGAGAGAGATAGATTGAGGTTATTCATGGGATCTCCCAGGCTGTTAGCTGCAGTGTCTGAAGGTTTGGATGCACTGTTTTGAAGTTGTGTTGAGTCAAAAGTAGGGGCCATTGGGGAAGGGCCCACTTTTTGTTGTGACATATGCTCCGTAGTAGTGGGTACCAGTGTTGTCTTGGCCAGTCTGGAGCTATTAGGATCCCCTTGGGCCTCTCTGCTTTGATCTTTAGTAATACTGTGGTCATCAGTGGCAGAGGTGGGAATGCATAGATTTTTAGAAAGTTCCAGTTGAATGAAAGTGCATCTATTTTCCAAGCTTGTGGATGGTATGTCCTTGAACAGAATTTTTGTAGATGATGGTTGAGGTGGGAAGCAAATAGGTCTACTTCTGGCCTGCCCCATGTTGAGGTGAGTTGTGTGAAGATTTTCGGATGTAACCTCCACTCGTGTGGATCTATGAAATTCCTGCTTAGGCTGTCCGCCAGCACATTGTCTTTGCCTGGAACAAACTGGGATTGCAACTGTATGTTTAGGCTCAGTGATTTTTCCCAAAGATTCATTGTCAGTCTGCAAAGGGGGTAGGAATGGGTGCCCCCTTGCTTGTTTATGTACCACATCACAGTGGTGTTATCTGTCCGTATCAGTAGATGGCCTTGCTGAAGTTGTTGTCGAAAGGCCTCGATGGCATGCATTACTGCCAGCATTTCCTTTTGGTTTATATGCAGATGTGTTTCCTTTGGAGACCATTGTCCTTGTATACATCTGCCCTCCATGTGCGCCCCCCATCCAAGGTCTGAGGCATCTGTGGTCATGGTCTGTGTTATCAGAGGTTTTTTGAATGACATACCTGTGTTTGCCTGGCTTACCGAGGCCCATCATAGGAATTCCTTTTGTAGGCATGGAATGAGCGGTATGGTTGTCTCTAGGTTGTTGCTGTGCTGAGACCATAGGCTTTTTAGGTACCATTGAAGCTTTCTCATGTGTAGTCTTGCTAATGGAACCAGGAGAATGCAGGATGCCATGTAACCCAGGGCCTGTAGGAATCACCTTGCAGTCATCTGGGTGAGTTTTGCCAAACCTTTGAAATAATGAGTTAACTTCTCTTGCTTGTCTTCTGTCAGGTAAGCCATTTGAGAGGCTGTGTCTAGACTGGCTCCTAAGAAGGTTATCTGCTGGGATGGCTGAAGTCTTGACTTTTGGAAGTTGACTGTGTATCCCAGAGCCTGTAGCAATTGTATGACATAGTTCAAGTTTTTTGTCAAAATCAATTTGTCGTCCGCTTGTATGAGGCAGTCGTCCAGGTATGGGTAAATTTGGATCCCCTGGAGCCTGCAATGAGCAATTACTGAAGCCAGGCATTTTGTAAATACTCTGGGTGCAGTAGATAAGCCAAATGGCAATGCTTAGAATTGATAATGCTCTGGCCCTGCAAGAAATCTGAGGTATCTTCTGCAGCTGTGTCTGATAGGGACATGCAGGTATGCCTCCTTGAGGTCCAGAGTAATCAGCCAAGACCCCTTGCCCAGCACGGGAAGGAGTTGCTGTAGAGTCAGCATTTTGAACTTTGGTACTATGAGAAAAGTGTTTAATGTGGACAAATCCAGTATTGGTCTCCATTGAGTTTCTTTTCTTGGAACAAGGAACAGTCTTGAGTAAATCCCCTGGCCTTGTTCTTGTTGTGGAACTCTTTCTATTGCTTTGATCTGAGCAAGCAGAGAAATTTGCTTGATAGCCTCTGCCCTCTGGTTTTGTGGTAGGTTTGGCATGCCTTGTTTTCTTGGTAAGGTATGAAAGTGGAACCTGTAACCTTGGTCTATAATGTCCAAAATCCATTTGTCTTTTGTCAATCTGTGCCAATTGTCTGAAAACAGAGATAGTTTTCCGCCCAAGGGAGCTTCTATTTGCTCTTTGGTCAGCGGAAGTAGAGGAAAGTCATTGAGATTGTCCCTGTGGGGCAGGGGAGACCCCTGTGTCACTTCTTTGGTTTGCTGATTGCCATTGTCGTCCCCTGTAAGAACCTCTGTATTGTCCTCTTCCTCGGCCACGCCTGTTTTTACCCCTTTGAAATCTTTCAGGATTAGGAAAGGACCAGTTTTTAGAAGGCCAATTCCTGCTGAATCTTGGTGGCTGAACCTGGAGGAAATCTTTGACCGTCTGAACTGATTTTGCTTTTTCCTCGATGGACTTTAACACATCTTTAGCATTAGTACCAAAAAGCTTGTTCTTTTCCAAGGGTGCATCAAGAAGTTTTGCCTTAACATGATCTGGTAGAGGTTGTTCTTTTAACCATGCATGTCTACGAATGACCGCCCCGGTCACAGCTGCCCTACATGAAGCTTCCAATGCATCATATCCACACTGCAGAAAGTGATTGCTGACTTGCTGAGAATTATGTACAGCTTCCTGCAAAGACTTCCTGTCTATAGGTTCAGAAGAGGCCAATGTTTTCTGTAAATCATCTAACAGGTAATCCTGATATTGAAACATATGAAAGAGGCAATTCAGAGCTCTCATAGATAAAGTAGTGGAGGTGTAGACCTTTTTCCCCCATCTCTCTAATGACCTAGCTTCCCTGTTGGAAGGCAAGGGATTTTTGGAGGTGGATGCTGAAACCCCTTTAGGTCCCCGAGAAATAGTTTCTAAATCAACAGCATGGGCCCTAAAGAAATGAGAATGTGTTTCTGGGACCCTATAATATCTGTCTGGCTTGGCTGGGGCAGGAGGAAGAGTATCCGGGGTAACACTGGAGTCAGAGTATAGGTCATCCAAAACATCAAGCACAGGAGGTATAGCCAGGGGCCTGTGTTGGGGCTTTTGAAGGAAGGTTCGAAGGCGCTTTCTGGAATCAGAATATTCCTGGCCTTGCCACTTGAAATGTTCCCTCATGGTGTGCAGAACTTCCCCAAAAGAAATATCCTCAGGAGGGGAGGCCGAGGGGATGGAATCCTCTGCATCCGAGTCCTCATAGGTCTGGAAGGGCTCTTCCTGGCCATCGGAGTGAACAGAGTCCTCAGAATCTTCATCTGAAGGGATAGGGTCAGAGGGTTCAACCCGGGGCCTCTTATCAGGAGGAGGCTGGGATCCTCTCTCAGGATGGGCCTGTGAACCTCTAATCATGGAAATTAAGTCTGCGGCCATAGTCATGATTTGTGTTTCAGGAGTAGGCTGAGGTAAGGCCTTAGCAGTAAGGTGCTTGGTCTTGCTGGCTGCCTTAGTACGTGTGTAGGCCTTAATAGACATGGCCATAGGAGGCCTAGCAGCTCCATGTGCAGGAGTGACCTTATCTACAGCAATGGTCTCGGGCATTTCCTCGGTTTCAGTTTCCGGAGGAAAATCTATAACTGGCGTCGGTGTGGTCTCCGGTATCGGAGGTGTCGGTAAAGAGGTGTCTTCGGTTTGGAGTGGTGAAATAACCATCTCAGGGGGAACCGGAGCACTCGCGGTAGGTTTTGGCGTGGAGTCGGTGGAAGACGCGGGCCGAGGATGTCGGTCCCGGTCTTTTCGTTTCTTAGGAGTCTGCGATGTCGGAAGTTCCGACGGCATTGTATAAGCAAATTTATCGCCGAAAAAGTCTTCAGTGAACTCCGCCCGGCGCCTAAGAGTGCGCTTATTGAAGCGAGCACAGGCGACACAGGCCGAGACGTCGTGGTCTGGGCCAAGGCAAGGAAGACAGTAAGAGTGGAAATCCTTATGAGGTATTTGTTTACCACAAGACAGACAATTGTTAACTTTTTCAGTAATTTTTGACATCGGCTGAGGCAAGAAAGGTCCCCGACAGGGTACTTAGCTTTTTTGGTGACTTCGGATTCGAAGAATACAGGAGCTGACCGACCGGCACTTGCGAACTGCTTCTGCTTCGGGCACCGCGCGGCAAGAAAGACTGAAGAAAATGGCGTTGGCTGATGCTTATGTACTCCAGCCACTCTGACGTCGGAGAGAAATGTGACATCAGCCGACGTCGGACCCAGACTTTGGAATCCGGCCGACCGTGGGCTGCCTGAGGCAGGACAACCCATATGTTATGACTGCAGTTGCATTCTTGAAGGACATCCACAACTTCATCTTGGTTCATTTGCCGACTAGGAGTTGCCACTTAGACAAGAGGACTGCAGTACAACTGTGATGTCAACAACTTTTAACCTTTATATCTCCTTCACCTAGGAGAATGAAGCTGTCCCTGGCTTTTAATAAAAATGTCTTAATTGTAGTTATTGAGTAGCTGAAGAAAAATCAGTGGAAAATCACTAACGACAACAGTGGCATCTATCTCATGAAGGTATTCGTTGATTTTGTCATCCATTTGGAATTTCTCAAAGTTGTGGAACCTGTGTGTTTTCTTCTTGATAGGCTGACATTAAAGGATGAAATTCCAGGCATTGCCCAATCATGTTGCATATTTATTGTTTTGTAATCCATACATATTTCCTCTGTGCTATGTTGTTGAATCAATTGTGGAAGTGTAAGCCAAAAGTCCTTCCTCACCTGAGGAGGTAATGTTCAGTTTCATCTCTAATAGTATATGAAAGAGTATCACTATGCACTCTTGGTAACAATGCAACAAAACATCTGCATATCACTAAGCACTCTTGGTAACAGTGCAACAAAACATCTGCATATCACTATGCACTCTTGGTAACAGTGCAAAAAAACAGCTGCATATCACTATGCACTCTTGGTAACAGTGCAACAAAACATGTGCATATCACTATGCACTCTTGGTAACAGTGCAACAAAACATCTGCATATCACTATGCACTCTTGGTTAACAGTGCAACAAAACATCTCCATACAGTAACTCTCTATATTGCTTAAGCACATTCTATTCCAAGTATTTCTACTGATAGAGAGTTTGCTCCTTTTACAAAAAGACAGACCATGTCATTTTATCACAACTCATAACAAAGTTTCCATTTGCTTTTGATGAATACTCTAGCCCATATATGGAAGTATTCATAAAACGGAGTAGTGTCATCAGGAGGAATGCTTTCACTAAACCTTTTCTGTTCACTCAATGTATGCTGACTCCAAAGTTAGTTTACATTTCCCAACTCTTCCATTCTGAGAACCCTGGAAGTTCTTTTAATATCATTACTGTTGTGTTTTTTTCCTTATATGTACTTGGTAATGTTATACATTACTGAAATGATTCACTATATGCAGAGCCATAGCTGGATCATCTAGTGCCAATTGCTGTTCTTTGATCTGGTGTTCCTCAATTACATGACAAGGACAAAATAAAGTCCATTCTCTGATAATCCAGTACTTCTAACCTCATCAACAAGCCAAGCCTTCAATAAAATTAACAAGAAAAAAAAGCCTTTTCTACTTTTAATAACTGTAGCAAGCCACCTACTACATTGTCAGCTAACAGCTTGCTACAGCTTATACTACATACAGCTCAATGCTGAAAACTGATCATGCTCTTAGCACCTTGCACCAGGGAGGTGGCACCTTTCCCCACCCTAGCTACGCTTCAGATTATATATGGTTATTTACATGAAATAGGATACACAGTTTAAAACTATAACAACTATTATGAACAAAAGAACAAAGCTCTATACAATCAGTTGTCGCCTCTCAGAGTATGCCTGTAACTCCCCTACATGCTCTCTATCATTTGATTCATTCCTTCAGTTGCAGGCCTATCAGCTGTCCCCATTTTGGAGAAACTTTTCTATTTTCAGGCCCAGTTTAGAATGTCTTTGTTTTTGGAGGTATGTCCCCATTTTCAGGCTCAATTTACCCCTTCACACAATTTTCTGACTTTTTCTCATCGTGTTTTTTGAAGGTGTCCAGTACACAGAAAAAACACACAACATGACAGACATACTATTGGTGAAAAAATTTAAATAATGTGATTACATCTTTCCATTATCTTTGCCACACTCTTTTTTAAATGTTTTTTTTTTTAAGTTGTTTCACACATTCCCACTGGGAGTAAGAAGAGTTATGTTCTATTTAGTACTCAAATTTTGTACTAATCAAAGTCCAGACTTTTAGCTGGATGCTCTAATTTTTTTGAAGGTCCTTTGTTCTTAATTTTCAGTTACAATAAAAAGAGCTGTGTTGTTCTTCTTGCATTACCTTCTGACTCATATACAGCATGGAGCCACTATGATCCAATTCTCAACATCATTATCAATTCCAATGCACCACTGCTGGAGTTCACAATACAGTGGTTCTCGCACACCCTTCCCCCACAGTGTTTAAACCAGCATCAGCACCTCACTTGTAATTCTCCTGCCCTGTCTAACTAAACTTGAAGACCCCTGGGGTGAAGTTAGGCCTTTATCCCTCTATGCCATAAGGCTGGAGCTAAGTTGCTATTATTTTTGATGACTAACACTGTGAAATTTTATACACAGAGAATGACAAACTATGAAATCAAAACAGTTGGCACTGAAAAAAATTGGAGAGAATAAATAAAACACAATATAAGCTTCATAGTATGATCACAGTTATAAAGGGCATAAAAAAAATATGTAAAAGATTACACCATGGCAAATGCCAACTTACCAAAAGACATTCATCTAATCTGTGAACTCCGTGTTCCTATTGCAGATAGTGCTAAGACGTCCTGCCATATGCTTTTTACCTCCTGCTGCTTAGCCATGTGATAAGAACTAATATAACATCATCAAGCTATGTATAGAAGAGAGTTCAGCCTACTTCACTGAAGGTAATGCATCAAAATGGCCAGCGTGTCAAAACTGTTCCCATTCCTCAAAAGTGGAACAATCATGGAGTAAGCTCATTTATGTAAGGGGAGGGGAGAGGAAGGGGACAGCCTTACTTGTGTGGAAAAAAAAATAAGAAAAAAGCAAGAAATAACTCTAGGTTGTATTAGACTGCAAGTAGCAGTTTAAAGGAGTTATTCTTCCAGAGAAACTCAACAAAATAAACCAAGGTGGCAAAAATGAGACTTTTGGATGTGCAACGTTCCAGACAGAGCACACCAATACCTAACATAGCTAAAAGGAAATCATGTTATGCATTTCTAAAATAGTTTTCAGCTAGCAACATTCCAAAAGATGTTAACATATAAGCAAATAGAAGAGAATAGAATTCCTCACCTTACACACAAAGCAGTAGCAAGTACATTAAAACACGTATGAGAAACTTTGAAAAATGTGGCCTTATCAAAGCCAACTCTCACTTGCTGAAGCTATTATGACTTTTGCAATGACTGCAAATTTTACCACAAATGTATAAAATTATGTTGATACTACCTGTACTTTATATTCTTCTTACTAGAATGTTTGGTCCTGAAAATAACTTTCAACCTTCGAACATTAAAATTCATAGTGTGCCTGCTTCTACAAATTGTAGCAGATAGACACAAATTAAAATATACAAAAAATAAAAAAAGTACTTTTAACTTCAATAAGGGAAAAATGGACAGTTATATAAATGGCTTTATGCAAGCTTTTTTTACTACTCTTAAAGTTAATCACACTGAACCATAGTAAGCAGATTTGTTTAACTTAAATAACGGGAACATTACACTGTTGACTACAACTGACTTTATGCAAGCTTTTTGTTACTATTTTTAAAGTTAGTTATATAGAACCATAGTAAACGCATTTGTTTTAACAACCTTGGTATCAGCTGAAGCTGAATAAATGAATCTCAATTGAATGAACAGGGATTTGCAGTGCTAAATTTAAAAAAGTGAAAGTGTAGTTTTCTAGCTGCTACATTGTGTCCTTGATTTATTTATTTACTTTTAAATCTGAACTGTGCTACTCATCTTCTGTAAAGACAGATAGCATAGTTCAGGTAGAAAAATAGAAGTGCAGTACAGGCAGCTAGAAACCTTCTGTATTAGTGGTCTGTTTGTGTAGCTGTGCAGTCTGATTGGTCAGCTGAACTGACAAACAGCATTGCACATCTAGAAAAAAAGACCAACAGCACAGGAAGCTAGAAAACAACTGTACTATTACTCCGCTGCCATATCAGTCTGCTGAAAAGACCACTAGCACAGTGCAGCTTGAACAACTGACCAATAAGCAAGAAGCCACCTGTACTGTTTGCCCATTATTTTAGTTCTGCTCTGCCATTTGTCTGCAACACAGCCCAATAGTACAGGGCACACTGAAAAATGGAGAAATAGCACTGGCAACAAAAAGCCATTGTGCTATTCCATTTTTTCTAGCTGGACTGTTCTAGAGGTCCATTCATCTAGGGGTGAGATCATAGTCTCCTTTTTGACTTTGGCCAACTCACAAATGAAAGAGCACAAAGCAGAGTTGTCAAAGGACAAAGCAGGGTAGTAGAACACAGATGAAAATTAATGCCAAAATTGGAATCCTTGACCAGATGTTAAAAGGTGGAGATGTTTGGTCCTAGTAGTTTCACAGTCGAGACTAATTAATGCCAATAAGTCCCATAACCCAGTCACTCTTTGGTAACTACTATGCTAACTCTGGTATATGAAGGGAGTCAGGAATAGTCACATGAATGGAATGAAATAGTCATTAAATAATGTCATCCGACATTAAACAATCTTGGATACAATCCATATCTACTCCTAGGCACTTTGATATGCCTATCCATTGTTAGATACACACACACACACACACACAAGTGTAATATCATTCCTCTTTAGGCATACACACACACCTACATACATACATACGCCTCCATACATGCAACCACAAGCACCCCTGTATATGTATGCATAAGTAGAGACATGTACAAACACATTCATGTTCGCACACATACTTACAAACTCCTACACATGAACATATCCATCCACCCACAGGTACAAACATGCATATACACACAAGCCTACATTTATAATACATACATATCCACACAAACCCATGTGCACACACACACACACATATATATATATATATATATATATATATATATATATACACACATACAAAGAGACATATAGATAGATATAGCTACAGAAATGTACATATGGACCGATATGAAAGCAAATACACACACATCCACTTCCATACTGGGACAAGATAAACACAAAGACTACAGGACTTGTACTATCACAACCTTATCAAGCAGGAATCATTTTCTTCTTTTCATCAGATGGTTAACATTTATAGGTTCATAGGTGTGTACTAGGCTAATAGCCCTGGGGACTTTACAAGCCTAGCCATAGGATTACCCTGGCATAGGGCCACCTGACCTTAGTTCCCAGTGCCTCTGTCGAGTAGTGCCACTAGTGTTATCCCCAGGGTGAATTTTCTGTTTCCCATCCACTCATCAAGATTTCTCTTGAAGAGTGTCAGTGAGGTGCTCTGCTTGACATGTATGGGAAGTCTGTTCCATAGCATGGGCAGTCTCTGGGTTATGAACCTGTCCCTCCAGCATGTTCTGTTAATTGTGGTAATGAGGTTGAGGTCTCTGGAGTGTGTGGTGCGGAGGGACTGAGATTTCTTTAGATGTAGCATTTCTAACAGAGCTGGGACAGGCATGTTTTTTTTTAAGTCAAGTAGAGATCATCTCTAAGTAGGTGATATGAGACAGAGAATAGTTGGAGTTTTTTTGAGTCTGTCCATATAGGACAAGTGTTTAAGGCCTAGGATCCTCTTTGTGAGGTACTTTTGCGGCCTCTCCAGTTGTTGCAGGTGTCTAGTGAGGGACATGCCAAATGGGGCATTGTACTCGGCGATTGGCCTAATGAGGCAAGAGTAGAGGGAGACAATGACCTCTTCCTTCCTTGATGCAAAACCCTTAGTAATGAAATGTGCCACATAGAATGACTTTCTGACCCGTGGCAATGTGGTGATCAAAAGAGAGGTTGCAGTCAACCTGTGTTCCCAGATTTCTTATACTGTCTTTAGTGTTCAGTGGACTACCATCAATGTGGTAATTTCATGGGAACCGGATTTTTCTCAAAGGGGATGACAACATTTTTTGGCATTGAGCTAAAGGCCATGGTTCAGACACCAGTCGTTGGTCACAGTGAGGCCATTCTGTAGGATGTCAACATCACTTGGGGAGTCAATAATAGCTCCCAACTTGCAGTCGTCTGCGAACTTTGTCAGCCAGAGTCCCTTTGTGTTGGCCTGGACTTCAGAAAAGTAGATACCAAACAGGAGAGGAACCAGGACTAAACCCTGTGGGACTCCACTCATGACTAATCAGCAGTCTGACTTGGAGTCAGCTACTTTCACACTGTGCGTACTGTCTGGGAGCCAGTTTGCAACCCACCTAGTGATATAGGGGTTGACACC
>NC_056750.1:742924487-743006987 GCF_019279795.1 Protopterus annectens | reverse complement strand
GTTCACACACCGGTCAGTCCTTAGCCTTACAATTACTGAATGCAGCAGTGCAGAAAGCTCAAGAGGGGAATTTAATCTCGTACCAGGGTTCTCTGAGCTATGAAAAAATTTGATGTTTCATAAATGTGTCCTCACTTGGTTGCTCTCTGCTTTTCAGATAAATACTTGGAAGCAAAACTATTTACTTATATTTAGTCTGCCTTGTATGTAGTTATTAACTAAAAAAAAATAAAAGAAATCTCTTATCAGAGCTGAACTATAGTCATATTTTTCTTTCCTGGAACCATGTACTTTTTTCCTTACTGTTTGACCTTTAACATAGTAATAAAAACAAAAATTCAAATGAAACAAGAATCCACCATTAAATCAGTCCTACAGAGTGCATTGTTTAATTTTATTGCCTTGAATGTGTATGCTAGATTTTGTAATGGCATGGGATCATGGTGAGAGATAAGCTGTATATAGCATGTGAATAAATTTCTGTTACATAGATTCAATAACAGCTATTACTATCTCAATTTTTATGAGTACACCTGTGGCAACTCTAGATGGAAGCTGGGAATCTAAAGTAGCTTGCTCTACAAAACATTTAGATTAAATTAAGCAGAAAGAGTACCTGCGTATATAGAACTCAAAATTGGAAGCAAGGGTGTATAAAGAAGATTGCACTCCTTGTTTCAAGACACATCCAGGGAAATACCATTCTAAAAGTAAGTGGACAAAAGTCATACCAACCACTTCCAAGAATCTGTTTCTTAGTGGAGGTCAGTTTAGTTTTAGTCAAATTAGTGAAACTATCAATGTAATTTTTCTACATTAGAATCCAATAAAAAGATTCTATAAAAAAAAATTAAAAAAATCAGGCAATGATTTCATAAGAAAATCCTGTGGCTTGTTAATCTGCTTATCTGAGAAAATTATATATATCAGAGTATTCCTGATAGCTCCCATTTTTTGAAATGGTTATTTTGCTTCCTTATCATGTATATCCCATTAAAATTGTTCCATACTTACTGGCATAATCATCTTGGTCCATCAAAAGATATGTTTTTATTCATAAATTTTGTGAAGCACCATATCACTGTTTAAATGTTAAATTGATGTTTTGGTGCCATTCAAGGAAAACTCCCCACAGAAAATGAAAAATTAAGCTTTGTCATCATCTTTCAACATCCTGTGCAGTATTTAAGTCACAATATCAGTGCTTAATATTAATTCCCACAAAACTGACTAACAGGAATTTGTCTTTCTTCACTAAGATTATATTGTGTGCCTCCATAGTACAACAAATGTAACACACAAAGATCAAGGGTCCTCTTCAGCCACTCTTTCCTTAAATGCACATTTACAGCCTGCTCAAATATGACTGCTGAATACATTGTTTTCTCAAGGTCTGTGCTTACTGATGATTGTCAGTATATATAGGAACTTAAAAAGAAAACAACTGGATAAAATAGAAATTGTTGCTGTATTCCTCAATGAATCCTTTAGATGAGAGAAATTGAGGCCCTGTCTTCTTGAGTAGCTTGTAGCTCAAGGGTGGGTGTAAAAGATCCCACAGCAGGTATCAGAGAGAGTAGGGCTCCTTTATTTTTATACAAAACTCTTATTTACAAAATATTTATATACATACATACAAGTATATAAATCTGTTTTCACATAGTCAATTTCCTTTAGAATCATGCTACATTTTCGTCCATATTAGACCCCCACTCCTCTTTTCATAACCATCTCATTTTACTTAACATTGTTGCTAAAATCCATCACTAAGCAGTTTTATTTATTCTTTTATTCCATATTAATCATATAACATAAAATAACATATTTACTTCTATTCTTACAATATCCAAATTTAATCATATCCATGCTTATTTTATCCACTTTTTTATATCTTCAAAAAATACTTACATACTTTTCCCCATACCTTTTTACTCTTTTACATTTTAAAAAGACATGTTGCATAGAATGTTTACATTGCCAAGAAGAAACTATCACTTTTCTTTTTATATGGCATATTTCCTTTTACTGACAATTTACCAGTTTCCACAAAATAATCAACATTCTACTTTCTGATTACACCATTCGCTTCTTATTTTTATAGATTTAATTTTTTTTTATCTGTTAGATTTTTCCATGCTTTTATATAATATTGTATCATTACATACTTATCAATTTTTATTTTTCACAAAAAATAGTTTCTTTTGGTATAATTTTATTTCTTCATTTATGTACTCTTCCTCTTTTCACCATACCCCCAAATGTATCATATTTATAAAGTTTTATAAATAATCTCTCATATTTTTTGTTTATCCACTTTAACAGTATGCACAAATTTAATGAAGTAGTGTATACCACAGGATTAATTAACCCTAAAACATCTTCTTTATTTACATACAAAACTCCTTGTTTAATGGATTTAATCTAGAACCCCATATAAATGAAAAACAAAAGTCTGCAATAACTCCTTTTCACATACTGTTGGCAACATAAATACAATGGTGGAATATCCTATATTTCATATCACTACCGAGTTTATCAAGAAGTCTTTTTTTTCTGAATGATAATTTATATGTTCTCCGGAAAATACATGTTTGCTTTATTTCTTCTATTGTGTTTCCCACTGAATTCTACTTGTATCTTTATTCCCATATTTTACACCGAAGACAAAAAAAAAAAGATTCATTGTAAAATATATACCCCAAATCTTTACTACATCATCAAAACCTTTACTTTCTTCTCTATTTAAAGCCATCCTCTTCATTTCTAGAAACTCACTTGTGCAAATTATTACTTATTTTATCCAAATTTTTTGTTTTGCAGCTATTATGTCATTTGCATATGTTAATGGAACTAAAATTTTTAAGCTTTCAAATGTTAGTTACCCCACCTCCTTAGGTGTATATAATTTATTTCACATACTACCACATTCATAACTAATGCAAAAAGTATACAGATCATTGGACATCCCTGTCTTACAGCACTCTCTTTATGTACCTCTTGAATTAAGCAGCCACTTACATGTATTTATACCTGATTATTACTATAGGCTGTCATATATAATTTCTTAACTTTCTCATATATTCTTCCATTACTACCCATATGATTTCATGTTCAGTTCTGCTAATTCCTTATTAAGGTTTCCTAGCATGATTTTGACTTCTTTTCTGTTCATATCATCTACAATTTCTCTATTACTAATAATTCTTAACAAATCTTCTCCTTTATACTATATATGTTAACATCCAAAATAGTTTCCATTTTCATTTAAAATCTCTTTTGTATTGCTTTCATAAGGATCTTTTAATGATTATTCAATACTACTGGTCTCCAGTTCTTTTAATTCTCTTCCATCTTCCTCTTCCATTTGAATTTAAGTATTCTACTACACAATTCTTTATACATAAAGCCTTCAGGTAACAATTCTTTCAAAATCTTTAAAAAAAAAAATTCCAATCCCTTAATTTTTTTTTATACATGTCATACACTGTTCTATCTGGGCCTGCAGCCAAATCTATATTTACTTGCCCTAATACTTTATCTAGCTCATCTAAAGAAATCTCCTTTTCCAAGTCATTTTTCTTTTTATTTTTATACTTTTCATGTTTTCTCACTACCTTCTTTTTTTAAACATTTCTTGTACATTTTGTACTACACTATTTGTAATATTTTCCTGAGTTTTCTATTTCTCTCATTATACTGCCATCTTCCTTTACTAATCTGTTTAAGTAAATTAATACTACTTCTCTATGTTTGTAAAAAAATACATTTGCTTGTATAATAATTCTTGTATTTTTCTTGATTTCTTTCATATAAAACTTTCTTTGTCAAAGTACTATCACTATGTTCTCAATCTTCCAATGCATCATTATATGTTATTTTATATTTTTCTTAAAAAAAAAAACAAAAAACATTTTTTATATTTTTCCTTAAATACCATCCACCATTCAGACACATTTTTATAAATTGCTCTCATAGTAATATGTCATAACTGTATTACTATTATATTTCCTTTATTCCATGCTTTCTCGTTTATCCTTTTTTATTAATTTGCATATTTTTTATACATTCCTTTTATCTCTAGCCATATTGCAAGATGGTCAGAAAATCTGGTTTCAACTACGTCCTCTTTCTCCTATAACAAAAGCTTCTGATTCTATAACAATCTATTTCATTTCTATACATACCCCTTTGTAAGCCTATGAATTTGTGTCAGAAAGTTTTAACTTACCACATATTAAAAGTTATAACATTTTTCTTATATAATTTTTTATATTTTTATGCTTGCTTCCTAAGTCACAATTAACGTATCCAGTTATAATAGTCATATTTATCACTATGCAATTGAAAATCTGATGAAATAAGCTTTCCCTTTTTTACAGTTAGTATATGCATATAATGTTATAATTCTATATTCTTGTTCCTTCCATTTTAAAATCTACAGTGGTTAGTCTTCCCATTTTTGCTAAATTTACATTTAATATATTTACTGTATTTCTACAGAAGATGGCTATATCTTATTTCTGAAATGTCAGATCATCTTTCCTTCCCATAGTTTCTCCATTTGTAATCTTTAATTTGTTAAAAATCTTGTCTTCTATCATAATTACATCTACATCACAAGTATTACACCACTCCAAAATTCTTATTCATCTTACTATATTCTTAATATTACTCATATTTACAGAAAGCACTCACATTTTCATTTTCCCTTTTCCTTAGGTTTATGGTTCCATAAGTTCATAGCTAATCATTAGGATGGCTTTCTCAACTGACTATTCTAAGCCTAACTGATTTCCTTCACAAAGCTGAGAATTAAAGACTACTTTGTGCCCGAGTCAAACATGCTCACCATTATATCAATTCCCAGTTTTTAGCTACATATATTATTGCCCATCAATTTTCTTTTTTTCTTTTGTACTTATCCATTTAAAGTTTATTTTTCTATCTTTTAACTTTTTGCCAATAGAGTATTTCTTTTTACTACCTCAGAGTTTGTCGTCTTCATCACTTATTTCAAAACATTCTATGTATGCCCTCTATCTTTTCTAATCTCATTTTTCTTCTACTTCTAAAATTTCTTCTCTATTATTTTTATTTTTGCAATTCAACTATAAATGTCCACTTTTGTTACATTTAGAACATTTCAGTTTTCATTTATTTGCATCATGTCCCATTTCCCCACAAATATAACATTTTTTTATGTCACAGTTACTTATCAAATGTCCTTTTCCACAAAAAATGTCTTGGGTTGTCCCCAGTATTATACAACAACCTTATTTCCTTCCACATTTATCATTCTTGGTATATGCATATTTTTTCTCTATTTTTAACACAGTATTACAATGCCAGCCACCAGCCCATAAACCCCTTCTGTCAAACTTTTGTAAAGTCCAGTATGGTTCTTAACATAAAGCTTTCAAATGTCCTTCCAAGGCATCTCTTTCTACCTCTATACATTGCACATTAATCTTTTTTCTCTGCTAAATGCTTTTATCACAAAGATTCCATGGGTTACAGTCTATTTTTCATATTCTTCAAGAAAAATTTCAGTTGAAAAAACACAAATAATTTATAACATTTCTCCTCGTTAACCAGAATAAATGCACTTAACTCATGTGCTTTTACACCCAAAGGAACTACTATATTGTTCTACACTTCCATACCTGTCCATTTCTTTGTCTTCTTTACTTTGAGTCCTTACCACATACTTCCATTTTTCATTTTCTTCTGCCTTCTCTTCTGCTACTTAAGTTTTGCCTTCTTTTACTTACTCTACATGTTTTTTTTTCCATCTCATCACTACTCTTCAGGATTGTCTGTGCATCCTCCTTTTTGTATTTTTACCAATAATGTTACCCCAGGTTTCTCCCAGCCACATCTGCAACAGAAGGTGCTCCTCCAGAATGGTTTCCACTCACAAGGGAGAGTAGGGGATGTTTCCTGATGCCTTGACCAAATCTACCCTAAGGTCTTCCCAAGAAAAGGGTCTACTAGCCTAGTAGGGCTACTTGGTCAACAAAGAATAGATAAATTAAACAATCAATCAATAAATAAATAGTGAGCACTAGGGTATGCACTACCATTGCACAACTTACTCCTGATCTTCATATACATTTTTTTTCAATAACTGCATCTATGAAATAGGGGTTCTGTTTAGCTGTTATGTAAATATACTGACACAGCCAGCATAACTTATAAAACAATTGCGTGATAGCTAAGACTGAAAACTGCAGAAAGATTATTATCCAATCTGTATTATAACAAATTTCAAGAGGAGGAGGAGAATTTTTTTTTTGTCAGTAGAAAGAAAAACTGGAAATGTAGGAACTGGAAGTACCAAATTGATTCTTGGAAGTTAAGTAGACCCAAGTGGTATCTTTTCCTTCTATAACTCAGTGTGGTTAACTTCACTGGATGGTGGAACAGATGCTTACAGTTATGCCTGTCCTGGCTCTCACAGTATTACTGTTGTTGTTGTGTCTTTTGGCTTTTCCCAGGTATGTTACATAATTCTCTGCTGTGTATAGCCTATGTGGGTAAGATACTTCACTGTTCTGTGGCAAGTTCCTTATCTCAGCTACTACATGTACCAGGCCTATACCCCCCCACCCCTGCTGAATAATTTAAAATGCAAACTTTATGGTTGAATTAAATGCTGTTTTACTAACAAAGACAACTCCCAATTACCACTTCTCTCCTTAACTGCTCTTTGGCAACATCATCTAGGTTTGTGACAGAGTCTAACAGTGTATAACAGTACTACAACTTGGAGTTTGTTTTAAAATACTTAATAAATATGAAGAAATATGATTATGTGTAATAAGTTTAATAGATTTGATGCTGTAACATGCACACTATTGCTTATGGGCACTTTTATCATAAGAACTTAAGGTAATGATGTGGCAATGAATGCAATGATCTGAAATCATGTTTGTGAAAAGACTGGCTAAACAGAGTTTTTCATGTATTTATTTAAAAAAAACACGCAGAAACTTTGTAGTGTGGAGGCTGTGAAGTTCATTCTTTGATATATGTTATGTACCTAGCACACCAATAAGAATCACAATTCAAAATACGTACTACAAAATAATAAAATAGTAGGTAGTCAACAGCGGAGTTAAAAATGGAATATACTTTACAGAAACACACCAAGTGATGCTAGCTGAGTATAATGAAAAGCATTAAAGACATTTGCTGTGCCACGATCTAAACAACCTCCATTGCTGTTCATTATGTTGATTTTTTGAAAAATGCAATTCCGGGAAAATGAGGTTACCCAATTATGTTTCAATGTAATCGTTGGGTCGAGGTAGACATATATATATATATATATATGTATATATATATATATACATACACACACGTAAAAAGTGCCCTTGCCGTCTGCTCCTTTGCTGATCAGTGTTCTTAGTTAGGTTTTAACTGAGTTGTTTGAAGTTTTACTTATATAACATATTTCCCACAAATCTGTTGAAATTACTTTTCATGTTATTGTACTGCTGTGTGCTAAAATTCCAAACCAGTACTCATATGAGGGAGACTTTACTGGTCTGTGATATTGTTGCACTGCCAATATTGTATTTTACTCACGAATTGTGAAAAGCTACCTTTCATATTTAAATAACAGTGGTTGCGATATTTTTGTGTTTTATTGCATCACTAGTCGGTTTGGAATTGTGACATCCTAACTGCAGTTTGTATTAACAGTGTTTGTGTAATGTCAGTGAGTTCATTGAATTGCTTCTTTTCCGTATGTGAAAGCTTTAATAGTTTAAATAATAACTGAAGTTTCATGTAAATATTATTGAACCGCAAGCTTTTCTGAATGTTCTAGGCTTGAACTGTTATTAAAATAACTAAGGCTGACACATTTTGTTAATGCTGTTGGTTTAGAGAACACTTCTATCCTAATTTGTTTTAGGTACCTTCTGTTAAGTTGCATGTGGCCACCAGCATCCCACGCTAACGGCTTTTTTAACTGGGTACATTTTGATTGCAGCAGTTTAAAATAGCAATGTCTAGCACTATATGATGAAATACTAAAGCCCTGCCATTATTCTGGTCTATTCTCATAACGTTCAGCATATATTCTTGCTACTGTATAAGATTTGTTCTGTTTTGGCATAGACTGTTTAAAATTCTATGACTGTAGTTATGTTTGTCTAACATTCCAAGGCAAACATTTAGTTGCATTTATTAGAGTGTAATGGGACTACCAACTACAAGACAACCTGTACTGTACTGGTAATTTAAGAGCTGACCCATTTAATATGATACTATTTTAGCTAGTATAATCTCTATTTTACTACTCTGCAATACATGTTCCTACAAACTGTTGGATAGTAGTATAGACTTACTTTGATGTAAAATGTGTTTTTCATTCATAATTAGCTCATACTGCCTTTCTGTTATTTATTAGTTGGCTTATTGTAGATACTGATTTATCTCAACTACTACTCATCCTGTCCTCTCTATATTCCTTTCTTTTTAGATAATAACATTACTTAACATCTATGGTGGATTCCATTTTAAAGCTCCAATAACTCCAGCTTTTGCAGTGTCCTGACTTAGCCCATTGTACTGAGAACACTATCGAGTTCAGACATCAGCTCTCTATTTTAAACTGTGTAGGTTGATTTGTACTTAAGATTCTGTCCCTGGAGAGCACTTAGCACTGGTCAGCAGCAACCAGGACTTTTCTGGTGCCTGCGTCAGACTTCATTCCCAGTACATTATCTTCCCTTCTTTTACCCCTTAATTTGTTTTATCCACCCAGTATCTTCTTACACTGTTAAAACCACCTCAGTTAGCCAGACTGGTTTGAGATCATTCCTAACTTCTGATTTTACACACTTAACGTTCTTATTTATTATTCTCTACTCTCTAGCCTGTATCCTTTTTTTGTCTACACTGCCTCCTTAATTTTCCTCTCTTTACTGTTGACATTACAAACAAAACTCTCTCAATATATTCCTCTTCTTCCTTACTCTCATCCTGAGTTACTTAGCATAGATTACTTGCTGAATGGTTTTTTTTACACTTGACCTATATATCTGAGACCAGTGTTTTTCACCCTATTATGGTCAGGCTCACTTCACTCCCCTACCCAGCCCCCATTTCCCACCCACTCCCACTACCTCTACATTTATAACCATACAGCCACACTCACTCCTTATTCCATCCAACCCAAACACACCCTTCCACCCCATACTCCTCTCTCTCCTCAACAATAAATTCCTTCTCAGTATACCCTAGTTTAACATAGGCCCCTCCAACCCTAGAATCTTTAAAGCTACACACCTCTCTCTTCCTAACACTACCACACCTCCCTCATTATTATCCACCCACACTATAACCTTCATACTATCATGCACAAACCCTCTCTTATACCACTATACGTAACTCTTCTTGTAACCCTCCTCTGTCTTCTTCTCCCACATTTCACCTACTCTCCTCCCTACCACATCACCTCCTCTTTTCATAAACAAGAACCACTCTACTCTGCCTACATCTCCCCTTACCTATACCACATCAGTAACCCCTCCTATTGCACAACACACACTTTGCAGCTTCTAAAACCTCTTCCACCCTTAACCGCATCTTATCCTACTTCTACCATAACCCAAACATACTTTCTCCCCTACTCCCCACCAAAACTCCAAAAATCCTACCATACCCCGAACATACTTTCTCCCCTCCTCCCTACTGAAATTCCAAAAATCCTCTCCTACACCTGTCCCTCATACTCAGAAATATCTTGATCCATCTTTTCAGGTGATATTCATACAAACCCTGGTCCTCTAACCCAACTAAATTTCAATGCCCCTCCATCCCCACTATCCTCTCCCTGTAAATCTCTATTTGCCACTATTAATGCCCAAAGTCTCTAACAAGATACCAAACTTCCATGCTTGCCTGTCCCCCTACCACCCTGATGTCCTAACAATCTCTGAAACTTGGCCCAAGCCCCATCTAATGGACTCCAAAATCACCCCTGCCAACTATAAAATAATTAGAAATGACAGAACTCATAAAAATGAGGTGTAGTTGCCTTTCTTTTTTCCTCCTCCCTTACAGTCATCCCCTACACCAACCACATACCTCGGTTTACTACAGCTGAACTAACCCTGGCCCTCCTAAAGATTAATAATCATAAAAATATACTAATAGTTGCCTTTAACATCCCAACAGGTAACAATATCCCAATACTCAGAGATATCCTTTCCTAGCTTTCGTCTAATATGTCCAGTGAAACAATTATTCTAGGAGACATTAACATCAACTGAGAATCCATCCACTCAGTCTCTTCACCTCATAATATAAACATATATGGGTTTTCCCAATTAGTTAACTCTCCCACCCATCCCAGCAAAGAGAGCTCCTCAGGCTCTATCCTTGATTGGGTACTAGTTTCCCATCCCAACATCACTGATAGTGGAACTCACCCTGATTTACTTAGCAATCATTTACCTGCATTCACTCTCTCCTCTCTCTCCCCCCTACACTTTTATCATAACTATATCTCCACCAGTACCCTTACTAACTTTAATCCTCAAACCTTTTCCAACACCCTAAGACAAATAAACTGGAACGCCCTGAAATCCCTTCCTCTAGATGACACTGTTGAATATTTCAGCTCATCCTTCAATAACATACTCAATAGCTTTACCCCCCCCCCCTCAGAACTAAAAGAATAAAGTCAAAAACAGCTCCATGGCTTTCTAAAGATACTATTAAGCTCATGCACACCCGACAAACTATGGAAACAGCATCAGAAATGTAACACACCAATCTCTCTTACAGAATTCAAACAACTTGGAAATCTAGTAAAAAAAACAAATTGCCTGTGATCGAATATCTTATTACTGTCAGCTCCAAAACACTCATAAAACTAACCACAAACAATTCTGGAGCAGTATCTCCACCCTCTTAAGCCCTGGTACTAAAGACAATCCTTGCCCTGACCCCAGTGCATCTGACCAAATAATTGCCTCCAACTTTAGCTCTTTCTTCATAAACTCAAACAAATTAACCTCACCCTTCCCCAAAAACCCATGTTCTCCACCTTCATCCCCCCAACAATCCTCTCCTTGCACTACAAATTCTACTCTACCCCCTCCTTTCTCTCTTAAATCTATCCCCATCCACACTATAAAAATACTCTTTCACAAACTAAAACCCTGTTCTAATGCCCCTGATAACTTACCCTCCTACTACCTTAAACTAGCTGCTGATGGCACTATTTTCCCTATCAGCATATTAATTAACCTGTCCATCCAAGAATCCTATGTTCCCCTCCTCTAGAAAAAGGCCTTCATCATTCCTCTACACAAAGGAGGTAAGACCACTGACATCTCCAATTTCCACCCCATAGCCATACTCTCCCCAATCTCTAAAATACTTGAAAAATGCATTCACCTTCAAATTTTACCTCACCTTCTAGACAACCATCTTCTAACCCCAACACAACATGGTTTCAGACCAGGCTACAGCACCAACACTGCCCTTTCATTCCTTTTTAATATCAACTAGGAACGTGTCTTCTGTAACTTAGTTCCCTCCATTTTCTTAGACTTATCCAAAGCCTTTGATACTATCTCCCACTCCTTACTTCTAATCTCTAACCTCAATCTCACTCCTTTAACCATCAATTGGTTCACAAGCAGGTTCCTATTAGATGACCAAAGACGCATTCTATCGGATGCGTCTTGGTCAAACTTAAAACAATGAAAAGGCAAAATAGCGAAGCAGCTTTTAAGCGAATTCTTTCCCAGGGAAATAATTTGCTTGGCCTCTTCCATTACTTTGCCATTTTCAGCACTGTAGTGTGATCTCAGAGCTGGTATATTTAAGTAGGGGGGTGTTGGGGGCAAAGCCCCCCACTTTATGTATTCTTTCAATTTTTTTTTCTTTTTTGGAACAGCGATTTTTTTTTCCCTTGGGGAAAAAAATGCTGTTCTGAGCTTTTGAGAGTGTAAGTTTCACTTGCATGGGGTCAATTATTCATTGTTCACTTTTTTAAGCATTCGATGATATAATATAGACCCTCAACAAGCTACCTCTCAAACAGGCAACAGGCTGTTAAATGGAAGAACTCTACCTCCTCCTATTTAGACACTCTTATAGGTGTTCAAGGCTCAATACTGGGTTCTTTACTTTCCAACATCTTTATGAACAACCTTTATCTTTGCATACCCAACACTAAACTTGTCCTATATGCTGATGACTCAAGTATCATCTGCTCTGGTCCATCTCTCCCCTCCCTCCTGAAAGCTGCTCAAACAGCATTTTCTAGTACTGAGGCTTGGCTGCTTAACAATTATCTAGCTGTTAATCCATCCAAATCCAAAATTATGATATTCACCCCTACAAAAAAAAAAAAAAAAAACAACACCAAACTAGATAAAAACTGCTTCATCATAAGTCATAACAGGACTCCAGTTGAAGTAGTTTCCAAGACCAAGGTTCTCAGAGTCACTATTGATGAACAACTCAAATTTGATATACATCTTCAAACTAGCTTCAAAACATCTCACCAAAAACTTGGTATGCTTTACGGCCACAGTCGCGTTCTATCCCCCTCCTCTAAGCATACTCTCTCCACAACCTATCTCCTCCCCTCTCTTATGTATGGCGCTCCTATCCATACCAATCTCCAGGCCTCCCTCAAAGCTAAACTGGCATCTTGCTATAATAAAATAGCAAAGCTTCCACAGGTGCCAAATCATCTTCACATCACTGCAACTCTCTACACTCTTTAAATTTATTATTTTATTTATTTTATTTTATTTTGCATTTGTTAACCGGGCTAGTCTAGCTGGATATATGTCCATTTTCAGTAGAGGTCCGGGGAGAAAAGCTCCAAGCATGAACAGTGACAAAGTTAACAATGCATAGAAACAAAGAATCACAGTACAGTCTAGTACTATTCTAAAAGCAGTTATAATAATATATTTTTAAACTATAACAGATTTAGTAAAAATTCTACTAAATAATTATACCAAACACAATAGAAGAAATGAGCAAGTCTCAGGTAGGGGAAGAGAACCCCAATGTTATTCTCATAAATCAAAGAAAGAGTAGCAACTAGTTTTGGAGACATAGGTTACAGGAGTAGGGAAAGGGGAGAGAGTAAAAGTGTAGAAAAATATGGGTTTCAGCTTCCCCACTATCTCTTTTACATTCAAATCTCCACTGCCCACAAACTCATTGTCAAACCCTCACACTGCCCTTTCTCTAGCTACTACCTTCTCTATGCATCTTCCTGAACGATCCCTCAGATCTATCTTCTCAAAATATACAAACCATTATGCACTCCAGGCCAACTCCTATTATCTCACTCCCTAGCTTGTAAATGGAACTCCCGTCTTCCTCACTTTAGAACTACACAATCCCCCATTTCCTTCAAAAGCTTGCTGCACTCTTACCTCTCTTCCAAATGGGAATGTTCCTGCTCCCACCCCTCCTAACGTATACACCATACCTTCCACTGTACACTATCTTCCACTTCCTCCTTCACCATCTTCTATTCCTTCTCTTACTCTCCTCCTCATTCTAACTCACTCTCCCTTTTCTCACTTTCTCCTATCTCCCAGTATTTCCTTTTCCCAATTACTTTAACAATCTACATAAGTATTATTGTTTCCTTAAAATAAATTGTATTACTCTGTTTATTTACAGTCATGATACTCTGCAAACATCATAAGCAACTGTACACTGAATTCTTTTTTTTTTAACATTGTTTTTGCAATTAGGTCTGTAGCTTTGTATATGTATTCTCATGGAGCTTTTCTCCAAGGGTACTCATTCTGGCCCAATGGACTCTCCCAGTTAAACTGCAAATAAAATAAATAAAAAAATATATATAAAATAACCACTATCCAAAAGCAAATTATTCTGAAACCACACAAAAGACCAGTGAAAACAGCTCTACTTTCCAAAATAAGAATTTAATAAAAACCTTTTAGTTGTCTCTCCTCGCGCCTCGGCTGCAAGCCTTTACAGAGTAAAAAAGTAAAGCTCACTCACACAGTCCTTTTATACAGCTGCCATATCAATTAACAATTCATTACATAATAAAATCAGTTCCTAATTGTTAAGCTAACAATTAACCCATGAAGTTCTGCCAATTGCACTCTTTATTCATTCCTATAGGCTGCAAAGTTTCATATTTCATTATTAAAATTGCTTCCTTTCTTCTTAAAATCTTTTTCAATACATTTTCATCTCCATATCTGTTATATACTTGTTCCAAAATAGTGACTTTCATATGGTCTATTATACTGAAATGCTAAGAGTCAAAAGGCTATGTACCAATGTTAGGGAAGCAGAAGTAGAGTGTGACAAGGTTTGCAATAAATTCATGGAGAGAGGTTATGACCCAAATCAAGTGAAACTAAGTTATAATAAAGTATTTGGAAAAAGTAGCAAAAAACAAGATTATGGGAACAAGGACAAAAATAGTCAGCATGTAGTTACAAATTACAAGGGAGAATGTTCAAAAATGTTTTTTGTCACAAAATATACTATTTTTTCTAAAGTATTTAATGAAATGATAAAAATAGTTGGAACAAGACAAGAAGGGAGGTACCTTCTTTGGTGAATGTTGAGCTTACTATTTCTTTCCAGAGAGGGAGAAGTTTGAAGGATTTTTTAGTAAGAGGCAGGTTTGAGAGACCAACACAGAAGCTAGCATGTGCAATAACAAGGAAGGGAACTTTCCCCTGTGGAAAGTGTGCAATATGCCCTTACATAATCAGAGAAGCTGAAGATATTAAGGGGAAAAGTTTTAATACTATAGGAACATTTAACTGCACTAGCAGGGGGATTATATATCTTATAAAATGCTTTTGTGGCAAAGGCTATATTGGGGAAACTAAAAGAAGTCTGGCTGAGAGAATAAAAGAACATGTTAGGGATGTTAAAAATAGGAAGATGAGCAGCCCAGTGGCAGAACATTTTCATTCAGAACATGGGGGTATAATAGACAATATGAAAGTCACTATTTTGGAACAAGTATATAACAGATATGGAGATGAAAATGTATTGAAAAAGATTTTAAGTAGAAAGGAAGCGATTTTAATAATGAAATATGAAACTTTGCAGCCTTTAGGAATGAATAAAGAGTGCAATTGGCAGAACTTCATGGGTTAATTGTTAGCTTAACAATTAGGAACTGATTTTATTATGTAATGAATTGTTAATTGATATGGCAGCTGTATAAAAGGAGTGTGTGAGTGAGCTTCACTTTTTTACTCTGTAAAGGCTTGCAGCCGAGGCGCTAGGAGAGGAGAGACACCTAAAAGGTTTTTATTAAATTCTTATTTTGGAAAGTAGAGCTGTTTTCACTGGTCTTTTGTGTGGTTTCAGAAAAAAAAATATATATATATACATATATATATATATAAAATTGGGGTATGTAAGAGAAAGGCCCCACATTATAAAATGAGGAAATAGCATTCAGGCTGATACTTCTCAGCACACAGTATTTTTATTCTAGGTCCTACACTATTAGAATCCTTACACACAAATCTTAAGGAACATATCAACTACTCAATATTTAGGGATTAGTTTACTCATGTAAGTCCACTGTCAGCATCCCATCTGTGATCATATTACATAACTGTTTACTTCACTCTATGTTTTTTCTGGTTAGGCAGTGTCCTGTTAAGTCTCATACGGGTGGTGCAGCAGTTAGCATCGTCACCTCACAGCAAGAGGTTCTCCAGTTGTTTCTCAGTTGAGTCACCTTCTATGCGGAGTTTGCATGGCCTCCCAGCATTTGTGTGAATTTCTTCTGGGTGCTCCAGTTTCCCCCCACATTCCAAAGACATGCATCTGGAGCATTTCTTACCAGGCCTCCCCTGAAAATGGGGTCTGTCCCAGTCGGACTTTCCCAGGCAACAAATGTTAAATAAATAAAAATACATATCTGACTATGTACAATATTTTTACCATACCCCATTTTCTTCCCCGTCTCTTTACTTTTTACCTGTTGTTCTTATTCATTACCTCACTTAGTATTACCCTTGTTTCCATACAAAAGCCTATCGCCCAGTACTATATTTTCACAGTATTTAATGCTTTGGTTTAATTTTCTTTTCTTATATTAAATTACTGTCTCTGTTATTGCTCTAATGTATGTCATAATCAATATGCACACTTTTAATCATAATAAATGTTTTTTTTGTCATCGACTTGGGTTGGATCTCAGATTAGTCCACTGGATTAGTGCTTTAACCTTGATATGCGAATTAGAAACAAAAAGTAATTAAAAAACATCTGAATAATTAATAAAGCAGTTAATCAATCAGTTTGAACAGAAATCATATAACATTTATACAATCATAAAGCCTTCAGAATGACTGCTTTAGTTACTCATGTAAATGTAATTTATTTGAAATATCTAACCGATATGAAACTGGAGAAGAATATTACCTAATTTTGCAAGATGAAATCAATGCTTCTTTTGCATGGATACAAATGTTTTTCCATGTAATCAACTTTTCAAAACTGTCTCAAATCACTACTTATAAAACACAAGATGAATATTGTATACCACAATGCAAAATATAACCTAAAAGGTACTTAGTTACTGGTTCGATCTAAATATGTTTAGAAAAGATAAATATGCACCATAAAAATATAACAATTTTTATACAAAAGCTGTTTTAAATGGTATGTGCACAACTTATAAAGCTATGCAAATCAAATGTATATTAATGTGATCTGTACTTTTCATATATATTGTTTGCATAATCTGGACAAGGTGCTGTTATGCAATACAGAGTTTCTCTAACAGCATGACCAAAGTAATATGGAAGACTGAAAAAAAATGGCAGTTGTAGTGGTCTTCCTACGCCATATCACTCCTTGATATGGAGAGCCCCTCTCTTACTCTGTCCTGCATAACTGCACTAAACACAGACTTCATAGGAAATGTATGACAAAGGAATTAGTATGCAGGATTGCTGAGTCAAAAGAACATAGAATTTTATGCAAAAATGTTCTTTTGTTTCCATACAACGTTATGCTGCATTTGTTTTGGATTCCATTTCTACAGTCTTGAACTGCAAAGCTGCAGATCTGACTGTCAACTACTCACTGTAGTGAATGATTGCTGTCACAGATCACCATTTAACTGTCTTCAATGCACAAAACATTACCAACTTGGAGTAAAAAATAACCATCCATACTGTTATTTAATACTTTTTGAAAATTGAGGAGGATATCTTACATAAGAATTCCTATGATTTTTTTTTCCCCTTGAGCAGAGAAGTGATAGTAATGAAAAATGTTTAGGATTAACACTTAACACTTAGACAAGATGCACAAGAGAGAGGACACTTTTGGCATCTTACATTCTGTAGTGAAATGACTGCTAATCTGCATTAATTTAACAAAACAGTACAGGAAAGGCATTCAATGAGTGCTTACTGAAAGTCTGGTGATTAGAGCAAAACAAGATGTGAACTCAGGAAAATTATAGTTTAGTATTAGTAACCTTCTGATTTTTATAGTTGGCAGTGAGATACATTAAGACATTTGATGATCACAATTATGAGAGAGTATGAACAGCTTTGAGAGTATTAAGTCACAGAATTGTAGTCATAAAAAGTAGTTCTTTGAGTTCAAGTAATGTCCTTCAAAATGCTTATATATATATTGTACAAGAATGAAAGAAATCCCTACTCCCATCTACAAAGGAGTCAGAGAAAGGTCAAATATTTTAATGAGGATACAAAATATTTGAAGTACAACATTGTTAAATTCCCATTATAAGATGAGTTAATATTGAAGTGGTTGACTGAAAAAAGGAAGGGCTCTTGCTTGTGAAACACAGAGAGAAAGTTCAAGAAGAAAGGCAAAATATTTTCAAATGCTGTGATTTCAGTCAGGATAAATTTTAATCCAGGTTAGTAAAGATTTAAGAAAGTTATTTGTACAAAGATGCAACTTAGAATTTATGCCAACGACATGGGCAGGGACAGCACATTAAGATTCTTGAAAATTAAATTCCATTTTCAGAAGAGGAAAGGAATTACCCCAATAATGTTATATTTAATGTGTATTCACTGCTGTAATTCAATTACAACTGAATTATAAATTTCTTAGAAAATGATAAAGCAAATTGTATTCCAAATACTAAGTATAATAAATAAATGCTGTAATAACTAAATGCTCTCTGGCCTAATATATAAAATCTTACAAGAATAAAACAACTGCACTCTTTCAAAAAGCATGCACAAGTTATTTTCTTGCATGCTTTTTTTTTTTGAAAACAGAAATAAGTGATAATAAATTTATGCATTTGAGAGGAGTAAGTAACAGATACAAACTGCACAACATACTACAATTCAAATTTGTTTTGTTACTTGTTCTTTTTTATTTGGATAAAGCAAAGAACCAGGATACAAATTTGGGGAAATATATCACAATCAGACATATTCAAATTTGTGTACATAAATCTTAGAGATGCATGGCATTTCACTTAACATGGTAATGCACAGGGGATCTACTTTACTCTACTGAATTACCACATCACCAAAATTTACAAGATCGAGATAAGAAGTCTGAAAGTTCAACAGAACAAGACTTCACAACATCAGAAATTAGAACATCGAATGCTGTATATATTTTAAATGCAGATTACGATCAGGATCGGGAAACCTAACCTCTTTGTTACTATAGAGCATCTCAGAGTTAGTATATATAATTTGCAGGGGGGTGGGGGGTGCAGGGGGCTTGCCTCCCAGCAAAAATGTAAAAAAAGTTAGTCGTACTGTAAATCATATATACCAAGTCCGAGATCACACCACAGTGAGTCATCTGCACCTGCGTCTCTAAGTATACCAACTCTAAAGTCTCACATCCTTGGAGATAATAAAAAGTACCACCACTTTTTTCAGATACCATTCTCTTTAACAGCCCTTTATCACCAAAATGAAGTAATGAAACTATTTAGATTATTCACGTTTTGTCACAGTAGGGGGTCACCACACTCCACAAGAATACATTTGTTTCTCAGAGCAACTGGAAAAGCTTCTACTATGGAAAAGTGTCACTTGGGTTACAGTTATTTCTTGGCAAATATTTAAAAGGTTTTCACTACAAAGTGACAGGACCAACCGAAATAAGTGATTTTTGCAGGCGAGCTAGCTCCCCAGCACCCTTCAAGTTTCTTGTATAAACTAATTCCATCATCGAACAGTGGAAGAGGGAGAAAACTCCTCAAAACAGTACACAACAGCTTTGGACAATAGCCTGTTCTACGTTAATACAGCTTGCGCATGTTATTTCTGAGATTTACCAAGGACCAATAGGAATACCAATAGAAAATGATCTAGAATCTGAAGAGAGACTCCATAACTACTATTCAAGTCATGACCAGTTTCTGGGCAATAGGATTACTTTTCGTCATGAGGCGTCGTCAAAAATGCATAGCATGACAATTATTGCTCCTCATTTCTGAAAATTGCCAACATTTTCTGGATACGTTTAACTTTGCAGACGTAGTCTTACAATTTATTTACTAACATTTGATTACTGGGAATGTCCAACTGGATAGAAGCCCATTTACAGCAGATACCCAAGGAGAAATGCTCCAACTTATTACAAAAATGTTTTAAGAACAATTGTTCAATCTTCAAAAATAAAACAAAAGCATCTGCAATTTAAATTATAACAAATTTGATACTATACACAAGAAATTGAGTAGAACAAACCAACTAAAGCACCAAAAAAGTGTGGTGTTTCCTCTTTTTTGGTGCTTTAGTAAATTTGATACTATATAAAAACAATGATACAAGTTGTATGACAATTAACTATTTATCTATGTTAGCCTAACACAATCAGGAAATGCAATATGAAGTGAGGGAAAACAGTCTTATGGTATATTTAGACAGAAAGAAAGGGAAGATAATTTGATAGAAGTAAAGTAATAAAATGGTGAGCAAGGAAGCATAAGTAATGAAAATGTACTGGTTCACATTTAGAGAATATAGTTTATTCTGGTTTACAGAAAAGAACAAAGGCATATTTTAGCTATTAAATCTTTCAGAGTGGTTTTGAAAGATGGGATGGAGGATATTGACCTGATGGATACAAGTAAGGAGTTCCAGGCCTTAACAACCCAGTACGAGTGCAGACCATGCCGGGCATATTTGCTTGGTTTGTAGACAGACAGGAGTTTTTGGAAACTGGATTACAATGACCAACTAGGAACATCATTGTGTAGAATGTTTTTTTTTGTGCCAGATAGGCAGTTGGATGCTGGATAATTTTATATAGATGGAAAGAAGCTGTGTATATGGTAGCTGCTGAGGCAGTTCTAACCAGTTTAGGCTTTTTAGTGATATATAGCAGTGAGTTCTGAAACTGGTATTTGACGTAAATTTAGGAACTTTGTTATAGCATTGTTCAAGTTTCTACAGGTTACCAAGGATGGAAGCATTTTTCTTACGCAATTAAGTCTATGTAGGGCAAACATAAGACTGTTATCCACTATCACCCCTAATATTTTGCTATGAAAAGAGACTCAATGGTTGTATTATCGAGAGAGGACTTTAAATTCTGTTTTTCTACAAGAGGGGGATTTGGGGAAAAATTTGTAGTTTGGTCTTTTTTGAATTGAGCATAAGTTGTGAGTTATGAAGCCTTGTTTCAGTGACTGTTAAAGCTTCCTGAGTAATGTTTTAGAGGTGTACCACTGATTATTTTATATTTTACATTTGTTAACCGGGTAGAGTCTGGCTGGGCAGGTAGCCCATTTTCAGTGGAGACCCATGAAGAAAAGCTCCATAACAATAGTACTAAAATATTACAAAATGTTTAAAAAGATTTACAAACAATATACAAAATAGTTTAACAGTTGCCAACAATCACAGTTTACAAACAAGAAATGTAAAAAAAGAAAATATTGCATTTCCTAAGCCTTACTCTGCGGCAGTAATATGAAACTCATTAGATATACAACCAAAATAAACCATTGTGGCATTTTCATTTGGTAGAAGTAAGACAAGCAGAAGATAGCAGAAAAAAAATATTTGATTGATGGCATGAGAAACTAGCCAGGTATATTACAGGAGCATAGCCATTGTTGAGTAAAATATTTCTTTAGGAGCTGTTTGAAGCTATGACGATCTGTTTTTTTTTTTTTTTTTTTTTTTTTAAGATATTCTGGGTTAATGGGTTCCCACTGTTTGGTTATTATGAAGCAAAATAGAGAGTCACCAAAGTAATTATGGGACTTAGTTACCTTAAGTATAAGATTACCAGATGATCTAAGGGTCCTGGGGTTAATATTTAGTTGCACTAGGTTGGAGAGTGCAGGAAGTTTTCAAGTTTGTGGATAATAGAGTGGGCAGTGGTGAGCTGACTGACCAATAACAGATAGGGAATTTCAAGCCAATGTAATTTTTGAAGAGCAAGGCAATGATGGGTCTGGAGGGGCATATTAGCAGCAAATGTTGCTATTTTATTATATCAGGAATCAAGTAGACTTAAATCAGACATGCACAGTAGAGGACAGCAGATAGGAAGTGGGATCTGGCTGTGGCTAGTCTGGCATTTTGAGTAAGGTAAGATGCGCAAATTACTGTGGAATTAGATGCATATTGTATTAGTATAATGTGTTGTGTGAATGCATGGAGGTTGTTGGTGAAAGGTAAGAGGAGGTGATGACTGGGAGGTAAGGTAAGAGCATGGGAGTGCTATTTTACTGACTGATACCTATAGGGCAAATGGCTTTTGAACCACAGAAAGGTGGTCTGAGAGAGGCCTAGTGACAGCATTTGAAGTAGAAGTTTGCTGTGACAAACTGTCAATGGCTTTAGATAAGTCTAGAAATAAGGAAAATACTTGTTTACCATGGAAAAGACTTGTTTACCATGGAAAAGACTAGTTTGCCATTATCTCTAGCTTTACTGACAGTATCTATATAGGTTAGAAGGGCAGTGCTAGTACTATGGGAAGGACGGAAGCCATGGTGTACGCGACAGGAGTTCTTCCTTGGTTTTGAATACATTTTTCAAGTATTTTGGTGAGGGGAGATAAGACTGCAACAGCTCTAAATTTATTAACATCTGTTGAATTTTCTTCTTTGTGCAGAGGGATAATGTGTGACTTTTTCCAGAGACAGGGAATGTGGGATTCCTGGATTGAGACAGGATAGACAATTCTACTGGCTGCTACGTTTAGGTACTCACTTGGAAGGTCATCAGCTGAAGGACAGCATGGTTTTAGAGCAGTTTTACACAAGATGTGGGCACAGGTTTGAAAGAGAAAGTGGATGTAATATGATGTTGCTGATGGGCAGGGTAGGGATTAGATGCTGTGGAATCCTTGGCTAGAGATGCTATACTACCAATAAAATAAGAGTTTAACTGTATTGCAGTCATGAGTGGCGAGATATTGGGAAAGGGGTTTTGTCCGGGATGCAAGATTTCTTTAATGGATGTCCAAACTTTTTTAGGTCTGTGTTTAGTATGTTTCTGAAAGTTATTATAGTTTTTTTTCTGAAAGTAGTTATAGTATTTTTTGTCTTCATTTATTTGCTTTTTAGATGATGGCAAAGCTTTTTAATTTTTCAACATACTGAGGGGATTTTTTTTTGTGCCATTCATTCCATGATTTTGTTTATCCTGCTTGGGCATTCTACTCTTTTTGGAAACCAAATTGCATTATGTGTAATTTACAATATGGCCAAAGTCCAAGCTATGCAAGGCAAGCTTGCCCAGCATTACAACATATACATTCTTTTATATAAGTTTTTATAATGCTCCAGCTGACTATCATATAATCAAACCTTTCTTTTTCTTGCAGTGCAGGAAAAATTGATGGAATTACTACAACAAAGCAGCAATGAGAAATGTTACAGTTAAACAGTTTTCTACCAGCAAATATTTCTGACCAAATTATCACAGTGAGGATTGAATAAAATATTTCATCCTTAGCACTGGATTCCATCTCCTGTTTCAATGACAGCACTGGATAATAAAATATTAATTTTGTTCTGTTTATGTCCAGTAATTTTGGTTTCAATAAGGTATCAGCTACAGAGAAACATTAGGCAATAACATACATACTATCCTTATATCTCATCATGATTTTTATATATAATGACCTATATACTGTCAATTGATTTATTTATAAAATGTATTACTGTTTTTTCTATTTATATGTATATGCATTCAAGAATGTCTATGTAGAGTTGATTTTTTGTTACTTTTGTGGTACAACTGTGCAGCTTTTCTTTCTTGACCGCAACTAAAAAGGGTTTTTAACTCATTTGGATCATTTCCAGTCAACATAAAAAAATAAATGAATTATATTTGTTAAAAGGGCATTGTACTTTGGCTACACATTTTCTAAATTTGAAAACTTTTTGCAATAATGGTGTAGTTTCAGGTAAAAATGTTATTTTGTCATAAGTTGGTAGTTTAAAAATATAATCACTACAAAAAAAGAGCTGGTGTTGCACCTTTCACCTTACACTGCATTACCTGAAATGTTACTTTTAGTTGCACCAGCCAAGAAACAGTTTATATAATAAGTTCAGATAATTGTACAGTTTTAAAAGTGCAAAATAAGCACATTTTTTCTTTGACTTTTTTTTTTTTTGATAAATGAGGTTTGGCAACAAACCAAGTTGTCCCAGGACATCTTCAAGAGGGGTTAGATTGATATATTAGTGGAAGTTAAGTGGGTTAGGGAGATGGAAGGGTTAAATGGAGGGAGGGATGATTGGGAGGAAATGAGGTAAGGGTGGGAAGGGCATAAGGGGATTAGACAAGTGTAGCTGGGTAAGTAGTCACATTTTGGCGTGAACTTGCTATATGGCAAGCTTACGTCCAGGACGATCTGTGGGTCTGGTGATGGACAGTTTGGCCTTAGAATGGTGGTGGTGCATATAGAGGAGGTGGGTAATATTTGTGAGATATATATATATATTTTTAATATGCATGTGATGGGGGCCGGTGTTTTTTGACTGTGTTGCTGGGGCTGGGAAGCCATTGTGTGCTTGAGGACGAGGTGTGCAGCTTACCCTTTTGGTGACTGTTCTGTGCCAAGTTTTATTAAGGCCATTATAGTCTGGTGATCAAAGTAAGCTTTGTGGAGCGTGGCCTTGGTTAGAATTGGTGTGGCTGGATACTGTGTTGGTTTGGTCGTGGAGGTGAAGATTTTGTTTGCATGTCCTCCTTGTTGTATGGTCCTGTCCCTCCCTGGTGGCTTTGGGGATATGTTGATCGATTAGAGCTGAGTGGAGAGGGCTTTCTTCCTAGTGCAACTGTTGGCGGTGGAGAGCAGCAATTTCATCTGCCAGGATTGTTGTATGGAGTAGCGAGGTTTTGAGGGCTATGAGGCATAATTACACTTGGCGCATGCGCAGTGGAGCTTTATGTAGAGTTTCTGAAAGTCACACTTAGGCTTGCCTGATGGGGTATTGAGGATTGAGGTACCTTCAGAGGCCCTGTTGCCTTTCTAATGTGGACTCTAGTGATTAAACACGATTTGTCTCACCTCTCACTGCTGTTAATTTTATTGGAAGATTGTGGGTTTGGTGGTAGAATTTCTTCTTTTCTTTCCCAGGAACTGTCCTGTTATTCACAGTGCAGTGCTGGCCTTTTTGAAGTGCATTTGCTTGTTTTCACGGGTTTGAGGTGCTCCCTGGTACCAGTAGGGACTGCACACATGCATCATACACTTAACGCTTCTCCCAATGTATTTAAAAAAAAAAAAAAAAAAAAAAAAAAAAGGAAAAAAGAAAAGTTAAACAAAAGTGTATACAATAAATACATCAATCCAAGGCTGCTGGATTGACTTGTATGGGCGTTTTGGGTTAAGAGTAGCAGTTGCATCCAGGGTAGGTGGAGGTGAGCAGGGTTGGAGCTTCAATTAGTGGAAGCATGCAAAGATTTAACATCTACATTCCTTTTATTTAGAGGCTTCAAAATAAGAGAGAGACATTCTTGAATGCAAGCAAATGTTAAGTTACTGAATTGGTTAGTAGAGGTAGCGTTCTGACTTGCAACGTTCTGTGAAGCGAGCCTTCTGGTTGTTGTACCTCGCTCTTTGCAGGAGCTTCTTTCGTGGATTTTATAGTGCCCCGGAGGTTTGATCATTAGTCATGCATCTCTGGGATGCAACTGGCATTTGGGGAGGCTGGTTGCCATTGGCTCATGCTTGTCATTTACTTCTTTTGGCATTTTACCAAGTGTTCCTTAAACTTTATGTATCATGTGACCGCCTTAATTTGTTTTTTCCATTTCGCCTTTGATAGATTATATTTGCAGTCCTTGACTCTGTCTTAGAACACTGTATAAAATATATATTACCAGTGTTTAGTTGCATACTTGAAAGTAAAGCAAAAATATATATATATATATTCTCTATTCCTTCACAAAAGACATGACCATGGAGGTATGGAAAATGTACAGAGTTATAGGTTATAAACATTCAAAGTTTGTTAAATGCTCATATATGCATATAAAGTCTCAAATTTCTGTTAAATACTTTCTATATTTAACAGAGAGTTTTTGACTTATTGTCCAGAGTATTATGAGCGTGGTAGGTTCTTTGGAGATAAACAGTTGGCTACATTAAAAGGAGGTAATTTCAGGTGCCTCTTTATTACACAAATATACGATAACTACTGCTTGAGGTTTAAGTGATGGACTTCTGTAGCTATTGCTTGAATGTGATTGTTTTCACACCTTGTTTGGTTGGGGAATTGATGACAGATTCATTGCAAGTGGGGGATTGTGTGGCCGCTTGGTGGACACAGTGCTGTGGGGTTGGTCATGGTGACTGTTTTTTGCTGAGTTCTTGGCAATGTCCACGAGTTTTTCAGCTGTAGTGTTTGAAATGTAGAGTGTTAGATGGAATGTGACAGATCCATTAGAGTATGGCATCATCTGTTTTCTTCTGGGGCTTCTTTCATTATAGATCATTGTGGTGTGGCCTGGAGTGGGAAGTGAAGAGTGCAATTTGTGACTGATGAGGTTGGATGTACCGGAGTTTGTGGTGCGGTTACTTGTAATGAGGAATACAAAGGATGCAGCAGTGACTTTGTTTCTGTTGATGTGTGTGGAGATACTGGGTCCCAACAGTTAGTTGTAGCTGCGATACTGGGTCCCAACAGTTAGTTGTAGCTGCTCTGTGGAGTGAAGCTAACAGGTAGTGATGTGCATTGAGTTTTGGGTTCACATCTTATGTAGGTAAGCACGGGCCTTGGTTTATTTGGAGGGGTTGGTGTGCTTTCCTCTTTGGGCTCTGTCATAGCTCGGAATAGTGGTGTGGTTAGGATGGAGTTCACTGGTTTATTGGTTATTTAATCACTTGCTGGGGTGGTGGTTACGTGTTGCACTCTGTTATTGGGCTGTGAAGGTGGCTGTGGTTGGCGAGCAGTTAGTGTTAATCATTTAAGGTTAAAGATGCAGATGACAGACATTGGACTTTCAGATTCTGTGTTTCATGGGGAAGCACTTTCACACACTTGATAATGTGGTTGAAGTTTGCTGCTTTATTGAATGGGGACCTTTGGTGGGGGTGGAATGGCTGTGGTTGTGCCTTGCCATTGGTGATGAGAGTGGCTGTTTTTCATAGGCGGGGCTAGCCATTAGATGAGTGAATGAAATGCTTGTCAAACTTTTGGTAGTTATGTAAGGGAAAGGGGTACATTTGGTAGCTCGTGGCAGCTTTGGAGACTCTGCATTTTAGTTACATTTAGAAGTATACATGATGTTGCGGGTGGGATTCGCTGGTGTTATTGTGTGTTTGCGCATGTGTGGGGCCCGGGGAACAGTTGTGAGCTCTGCTTGCAGAGTCAAGCATACATCTCAACTGTACAGATTTTCACATAATGGGCACATTTTGTCTCATAATTTTGGTCCATTTCTCATGGAATTGTCGTTTTCAGGTGATCATTGGCAAGTTAGTGATAGCTAAAGTCAGAAAATGACAGACACGCGAGTTTCAGACTTCATACATTTCAGAGAAGTTCAGGCTAATGCGGAACCTGTTGTTTTATCAATTTTCTGGGTTGGACAGGGGAGAGAGAAAAATAAATAAATAAATAATAAATGAAGAGGGGTGCCCACAGTATGAGTAATTTGTTATAGGCCTATAATTGGTTGCCTTTGTTCTGACATTAAGGGATTGCAATTTCTTGTGGGAGTGTGGTAGTAAAGTTTGATCTTGGTAGGCAGGCTAGATGCTGGGAGTGGCTAGGGGCTACAATAGCGGTCATGTGGTTAACTAGCAGAAGCAAGGTAGGTGTTGTGGAATTGTTTAGACTTTGTTGCATGTTGTGATGTTTTTTTTGTTTTGTTTCTTTCATAAAAGTTGCATTTTGACAAAACATGGGGAGGACCTAAGGAATGTACTCACTAATGATATACATTTGAGTTTTCTTACTGTAAATCCTTGTATAGGTATACTATCACAAATTTCATTATTAAGAATGATAAGAATATTTAATCTGTGCCGCTGTTACCTATAGTTTTGTACTAAAAGTATTATTTCTTTCACAGATGAGGCAGCAGAGAAGATCGGCCAGAAAGTGGGTTTGAAAGGTGATGGTGTCTATTGCAGTTAATGTCCCGGTCGCTAGAGCGGTGCGCAAAGTGGTCCGAGTAGCGGAGTTGAAACATAAACCAAGGCTCAAGTTCCTGCTTTGGATCTAATGCATTTGCAAAACTGAATCCATAATAGCACATACATGCACTACCAATCACTCCTTTCCTTATACTGCTGTTGGAGTTTCTAGACATTGGGGGAAGGCAGGTAACGACATGATTTCAAGGCTCATTTAGGCTAATAAGAGTTGTACGGTTTGGGACTACTGTGGCAACAGGTCTGCTTGAGGTAAATTAGGAGCATGGTATAACAGGTGTTTAGTTTACATTAAGGGGCTTTTGGGAGTTGAACATAGGTTAGACAGAATTGCAACAGCTGAAGGGAGTTGGTTTACTGGTTAGTTAAGTGAGCTTTGGGGCAAAGGTGAAGGTCTTGTAACCTGTCACTTCCCGCCTTTATTATAAAAGGTTTGGAAGGGGATTTTGTAATTCTGAATTAGTCAATTTGGCTGGCATCCTAGTTTAAGCAGAGGGAGTTGGGGGAGGAATAGTGTTCATGTTCATTTGGTTGATATGACAGCAGTATGGTTGATGGTGCTGTTAGCTAAGGGTCAGTTTGGGTTAGTAAGCTAGTGCAGGTTGGTGAGGAAGGGGGCATTTCAGGTGGTCAAGGAGAATTTAGCTTGCAATGACTACAGTTTCATGGGTGACAGGGTATGGTAATTTTCAAAAATTTGGAAGGAACTTATGCTGGAAGGGCATAGGTGATAGGAGGAAGATTGTGGTACATTACCCACTGTCAAATTAAGTTGGTTGCAAGAGTCTGCATTGCTATGGAGGGGTATTCAACTACAGATTGTAAGGTTATTACTCAGTGGATGTACTGATGCCATTTACAGAGAGGTTTTGGCTGACAAAGGCTTTCTAGCCTTATAAGGGATAGTGGGTTTGATGGCAGTATTAAATGGCAATGCATCCAATAAGAAAGGAAATAATATTGTAGTTATTAGTATATCCATTGGGCAGGAAAAGGGGCTGCAGTTAGACATGAAGGTAGTTATTGACCTTGCTTTGTTTCAGGTGACAGGGGGTTCTTAGAGTTTTGGTGGTACATTGTCCTTGTGGGGGGTTTCTCCTGGTGACAGTTTTACTTTTAGGTGATGCATTTGGTAGGTACCGATAGGGGAATCATGGTGAGGATACTATTGGTAGTTAGCGAAGCAAGAGTTTACCTATTATACAGTGGTTATGTTAGGTTATGAGGTTATGGTTGTCACGTCCGCATTGTAGAGGGATCGAGGGTTTAATTTTAGGTGTTTAGGCAATTTGCTATTTTGTCTGTTTAAGGGATAGGGCAGTGGGATGTGACAACATCAATCTCATTAAGGTGGGTTTCAGTGCTGGTATTCAAAGTGCGGGGTTGATGACATGGTTCTAATGTACTTTACAGATGATGGGTACACTGAATGATGTTTGGCTTAACCCTTCACTTTATGGGAGGTAGTTGGTTGAACAATTTTATGTAGAAGGGAGTGGGAACAGCCTGGTCAGGCTGGTTGGTGGAGAAGAGGGACAGGCTTGCCCTCTTCTGTTCCCCTCTGGTGTCTGGATGTTCATTTCAAGGATTTGGGGAAAGGAAAGTGAGCAGCTGGAAAACGTTTGCTGAATAGATGAGCAAGCGGAGGTAAGGATGCTGCTAATTTGGTTGGGAGGTAATTCAATGAAGTGTGTATGAAGTGAGATGGGGACGCTGCTTCATAAGTAAAGTAAGCGAGCAGAGGTATGGGCGCTGCTTACTGGGTCAGGATGAGTAATGCCATGTTGTCCTGAATTATTTGGCTGGATGAGTAATTCAATAAATGGGATATGAAGTGAGTCTGGATGCTGCTTCATAAGTAAAGTAAGCGAGCAAAGGTATGGACACTGTTTACTGGGGCAGGATGAGTAGGTACGCCATCCTGATTAACATTACAAGGGTGTTTATGCTGTGTTTAGAATCAACTATACTACATCCAGTTGTAATTAAAACATTTTGGTGATCAAGGCTATGTTATGCAAGTTTTAATAAAGATCGTCAAATGTCATTCGGTGTGATGTGTTTATTGAAGAGGACCAGGACAAATGAGGTTTGGTAATGAACCAAGTTGTCCTGGGAGAAAAATCTTGATGGGTGGATGGGAAATAGGAAATTCACCCCAGGGATCACTTCTGTGACTCTGCTCGACAGGGGCACAGGAAAATAATTTTCTTGAGTGGCGAAAGCCAGGGTACCTTTTTGGCTAGGCTTATATAGGCCCTAGGGCCAGTAGCCTAGTACCTACCTGTAAACCTATGAACATCTTTAAAGAGGGGTTAGATTGATATATTAGTGGGAGTTAAGTGGGTTGGGGAGATGAAAGGGTTAAAGGGAGGGAGGGATAATTGGGAGGAAATGAGTTAAGGGTGGGAAGGGCTTAAGGAGTTTAGACAAGTGTAGCTGGGTAAGTAATCGCATTTTGGCGTGAACTTCCTACACACCCATCCTCCCTTTTTTGTTGGTGGAGATTGTGGTTATTTTATCAGTCGGGTAGGCTGAGAAGAGGGACAGGCTTGCCCTCTTCTGTTCCCCCTCTGGTGTCTGGATGTTCATTTCAAGGATTTGGGGAAAGGAAAATGAGCAGCTGAATAGATAAGCAAGCGGAGGTAAGGATGCTGCTTAATTGGTTGGAAGGTAATTCAATAAATGGGGTATGGAGTGAGTCTGGGACGCTGCTTCATAAGTAATGTAAGTGAGAAGAGGTATGGGCAACTGCTCTCTGGGGCAGGATGAGTAGGTACACTGTCCTGATTAACATTGCAAGGATGTTTATGCTGTGATTAGAATCAACTATACTATGTCCAGTTGTAATTAATACATTTTGGTGACCAAAGCTATGTTATGGAAGTTTAATAAAGGTTGTCAAATGTCATTCGATGTGATGTGTTTACTGAAGGGGACCAGGACAATAATGCATTCAGACAAGTTACAATTTTGTTGAAAATATGTTTTTGGATAGAATCTTTTTCTCTGCACATACATGCTCAAAATAACAGTTTTGTAGATTTTACAAGCAGTATATGCCAATATATGTTTTCGTCCCCTAATAGTTGAGAAAGGAAGATGGAAAGATCTGCTATCCAAAAGCATACTTCCTCTGCGACAGGCTGCTGCCATATAGAGAGCAGACCCTTTTAACACTGCTAATACACTCTTTTAAACCTTTCTTGACAATACTTTTAAAATGTGACTTTTCCAAGTAATTCTTCAGTCAACCTATCCACCTGAATCCATTTTTTAGGAGCATTACTCTGAAGATGTTTAAGAACATGCCATTTTCATTAGTCAGGTTTTTGTCTTACAAGATCATCTCAGTGCATGTCACGTACAGAGTAATGCATGTCTCTGTTCAGATGAAGTTCCGGCTTCTAGAAATAAATGCTCAACAGGTGTAAAATAGTTCCGATTTTCTGATGTCCTAAACTGAATTAACAAAGCAAACAGTAATAACAGCATTGTCTTCTCTGTCTTCATTAGGTGGTCTTGTGGTCATCTAACAGCTTGCACCAACACACAATCAGACTGGAAGGTAATCTGCTGTCTAACTGCACGGACTCTTACGAGAGATATGTGAAATAATTAAAGTGGAAATGAACATTTCTAAAACTGTTGGCAGCTCCAGTGTTAAAAGCAGTGCCTTCCCAGCTAAAAGTTTTAAATACATACTCTGTAGGGAAATTAGTTTGAAGTTTTGGAATTTTGTTAATGAATACTTATGCCATGTGTTGTGGCATATTGTCATTGAGATGGAAAGCAAACTTTTTGCCTGACTGAGAATTTAGCAGCAAAATATATATTTTTTGAATGTGTGTCCAACCTGGGAACCGCAGCTTGAAAATATTTTCCAGTTTCACCATATGATCCTGCCATACTGTGACAGTTCCTTTCCAGTGACCCCTGAGTTAGACCTCCAGACTTCTCAGCCAGCACACCTGTGCAGCTACAGCCATCTCTGCTTTAGGACCAGCAAGTAAAAACTTTCTGCAGAGAAGTAGCTGGCAGCTGTGACCCCCCTCCCCCCCACCCTCCACCCCAAATACTACTGGGGAAAGTCACAATCTCATGCCTAAATGGGAGTGACATAGAATGAAATCAGTTGTAAATCAAAATGCATTCACTTGTTATGCAATGGCAGCTTTGAATCCCTCCCCCCAAGCTCTTTATGCTGTGACTACAGGGCTCCCCGTAGCTTCTGGCAGAAGCTAAACAAACAATAGAGAACCTACCACCTTCCTCCTGCAGTAGCGTAGCTCGCAGCTATTTCATTCTACTTTTCTGTGCATCCTCTTCTGTCACATTACTGTTTCACTGCATTTACTGCCAGCAGCACAGACAGGTACCCCTCCTCTGCAAGAGTATTCTGATTCACACCAGCAAGATGACTGGCTCATCAGGAACGCAGACATTTGCAAAAACAAACCAAAATTAAAACTAATGCAGCCTATTGGCTGCAACTCTTGTTGACTGCATTCAATGTGGTGATTTGTAATTGTAAGCAGCTGCAGCCAAAGTGACGGAAAACAACAGATGGGAGTACAGGGAGGGGGGCATTAGCCAAAAGTCTTTATGCTTATTTTAGACCAAGGATTAAATAAATAGAAATAAAGGAAGTGTGTTAAGCATTCTGAGAGTTTTGCACATTACTCAGACGGTCTTACAATGAACTTCCTATGGAAACCCAGAAAAAGCATGACTTACACTAAATACAAACTCATATTTTTTTTCATTTTAAAATGGAACTTCTCATTTCCTCGTTATTTTCTAGGAAAGAATTCAAAACAAGTCAGTAGCAGCCAAAGACCCCATCCCAAAGTGCATTTTGCTCCAAAGGGTATTCTCGGGAAAGGGTTTACAAATTCTGACAGAACTGAAAATTGATGTGCAAGTACTTATGCAAAGCACATTCTAACACCTTTAAGTTTACATGCAAGTTCAGTCCAACCAAACACACAATAAAGCTCAGTCTATTTGATCAGGGTGCCAAATGCTACTAATGTCTTAAGTTAAAAAGATTTTAGTTGACCTATAAGACTAAAGGAGATGCGTGTGTACAGATTACATTCATAGAATAACACAGACAGCCGAAGAACACCAAAGTCCTTCAGCCTGAATAATGCAACAAAGGAGTTGGTCATCTTGGGAAAGGACAGTAGAGTGTCACAGTGGTTGGCATTATGTTATCACAGTGCTAACTTTTCCCGAAAATTTCCTGAGGTACCTTTTCCTTTCAGTCCTCTCTGGTTTTACAAGAGTCAAATGTTTTCCTGCTACATTCAAAATATTCTGAAAGGCAAGTTTTAGACCTTCCTAAGTTGCCCAAAGGAATGTGGGGGGTGTATGTATGCACATGAACTAGCATTTCTTCTGGGATCCTTTTTCTACCTTAGAAAGTTTACTTTCCAGATGAGGATCCATTTTTCCTGTCATTGTGAAACCAATAAAGTGGGAATTGTAAATTAATGAATGATTATGCAAAATCTACAAAACTTTTGGACAGATATTTTTCACTTCATTGGAGATGTATTACTCAAATATCTGTCATAAAGACCACAGAAATATTCTAATGTTTAAGTGACATGGTTTACAAAGCCATTAACTGATGAGGCTCTGTGGGTGGATGCATTATGTTGCATGCATATATTTCTTCAATACAAACACCCACCTCAGACTTTCTCCCAGCTGAACTCATTATTGCAAACTGCCACCTCAACCTACACAAAAAACTAGCTATTGCCTCCATCTACCACCCTAGAGAAAATCCTATCCTGGTTCTCCCATAACATACCCTCATCTTAGGAGATCTCAACCTTGACTGGTCCAAACTCAAAACTGACTCCCCTCAAATCATTATAAACCTGCACGGTTACCATAAACTTATAACTTCCCCCACCCGACTGCATAAAAACTCAACCTCTAGCTCAATAATAGACTGGATACTTACGAACTCCCGCAACCTTTATGACAATCCCACTTACTCTATTATGCATTTAAAGGGAAAAGGATTGAAGCAGTAATGCTTGTTGGGGGGTATATTGCTTTGATTTTAATTACAAATAATTTATTATTAAAAATTCAATGTATGTATATCATTTTATTAATCATGTGACGCTTTTAGGACTTTTAAATGTTGTGAAATTAGTTTGTACCTCAGTCTGAAGAAGTCTCTGTTTTAAATAGAGGAGATGAAAGCGGTTACTGGAAGTTTTATTTTGTATTGAAGTGTTGGTTACAGTCAGATATTGAGACTGTTTTTTCTAACAACCCCACTTCTTTACCAAACCAACTTAGTGACCACCTACCCACCTCTGTCCTTAGATACATCTCCCAACCTCCCAAACCTAACCTTTATAGAGACTGTCGCAAACTCTCTAACTTCAATCCAATCCAATTCAGCTCTATTCAATTTTCTACTGACTAGTCCCTTCCTTAAACAAATCCCTCTAAATGACGCAGCAAATAGTTTCAATACCATCTTCTTGAATACTCTAAACTCCCTTGCTCCCTCTAGAGAGAGTAGAATAAAATCCAGTTATGCTCCTTGGCTTTCCAAAGAAACTAAGTCCCTTACTCTCCAAAGAGGTAAAGCTTGGAAAGCCTAGATCAAAATTAAGGAATTACCATTGCTTCATAACTATACACGTCTCAGAAATCTCATTAAGAAATAAATCAATGCTGATAAAAAGTCCTTCTTTAACTCTGCTCAACTCAATTTCAAATCCAACCCCCATAAGTTCTGGTTGACCATTAATACATTTTTCTTCTCCTGGCTGCCCCTTAAACCCCTCCCCTACCCAAATACATCCCGTTTGGAAACAGCTACCCTACTCAATAAACACTTTGACACTTTTCAGGCACTCTTACCATCCATTGCTAACTCTACTCCTCAGCCTACCCCTCCCAACCCATGTAACAATAACACTTTCTCCTTTCATCCTGTTCCTACTTCTTACATCCAATCTCTTCTTCTTATGCTTAAACCCTGCTCCCCTTCCACTGATAATCTACCCCTAACTTCCTCAAACTGGCTGCTGACTCAGCTGCTTACCCAGTGTCTATACCAATCAAAAGGTCCATTCAGGAAACCTCTGTACCTACACCTTTGGAAATCATTTTAGACTATTCCTCTACACAAAGGTGTTAACGCCACAGACCCATCTAACTACCATCCCATAGCTATCCTATCCCCACTCTAAAATTCTCAAAAAATACATCCACTCACAACTACTAAAATACGCCATCCAACACAATCTTCTCACATGCACCCAGCATGGTTTTCGTCCCAACCACAGCACAACTACTGCCCTCCTATCCTTCACCCACATCATTGCTAAGGCCCTAGACAACACTAAATGCATCTCTCATCTCTTCCTTGACCTTTCCAAATCATTTGATACCGTCTCTCATTCCCTACTGCTATTTAAACTTGAAAGTCTCAATCTATCTTCCTCCTCCATTACCTGGTTCTCTAGTTACTTATCCTGCAGGCAGTAGTCTGTTAAATGGCTCTCTTCCTCTTTTCCATTCTTACCTGTCCCAACAGGGGTTCCCCAAGGCTCCATCATAGGTCCCCTTCTATTCAATATCTTCACCAATGATCTCCACTCATCTTGTAAACAAATCCTCCCTCATCCAATATACTGACGATTCAACTCTCATCTCTATCTCTGATAACATCTCTGAACTCTATACACTCGCTCAGCATACCTTTTCATCTACCAAACAGTGGCTAACCGCAACCTACTCATCCTCAACCCAAAAAAGACCAAACTCTTACTATTTCTCCCCCACTCTCTCACTCATCACAAATCCTCTTTTTCTATCATTTCTTCTAACACAATTATTAAACCTGAACCTCACATGAAACTCCTAGGAGTCATCATAGATGATGAACTCAAATTTAATATGCACCTTCTCCAATGTATAAAAAAGACAAACCAGAAATTAGGTTTACTATATCGTTACAAAAAATGTCTAACTCCAAATGCTAGACCCTTCCTTGCTCAAGCTCTCCTCCTCCACTACCTTCTCTATGCTGCACCTGTGTTCACCTGCATTCAAACCACAACCTTAAATAAACTCCAACAAACTTACCATAAGATTGCTAGATTCATCACCAACTCTCCATACAATACACATCACTGCCTAGCCCTTACATCCCTCCACTGGCTTGAATTCCCCCCATTTACTGTTGCTATCACATCATCAAATGTTACACTTCATACTCTATAAACCTTCATCCTGCCCTGCTCTTTCTTCCTTCATCTTTATCTACACACCTTCTCACACTCTCCGTACCTCTAATCAGCAATTACTACACACCTACCAACCTAAAAACTTGGAATAAACTTCCTAGAGACATACGTTCTACCATTCACCCATCCTACTTTAAAGAAAAACTCAAAGTGCATCTGCTTAACTCCAAACTCTGTCCGTGTTAAGCCCCATCTTAACCCTCTCTCCTCTCTTTGTGTACCTTCCCAGTAACCCCCCCACCATTAGTATTGCCCCTATTTGTGGATACTTACTGTACTTTATACCCATATCTGATGGATCAAAATCTTGTAAATATGTAAATAAACCACTACTCTGTAAAGCTAGGAAAGACAACTACAAGTGTTTGCATTTTTTGCTTTTTTAATTTCAAATGTTACTGTATAATTCAATTTCTTATCTAATGTTAATGTAAATGTCATTGTTTTTTCTGTAAACTGTCTTTTTTGGGGCTTTTCTCCTCGTGTCTCCACTGAAAATGGGCCTGAATAAATTAATTAATAAATAAATAAATACATATATATATATATATATATATATATATATATATATATATAAATAATGTGCACACATGCAACATGCCAACCAAACTTAAGTTTGCTCAATATTTCCTGCAATAATTGCCAGCATATCAAGAATAAGGAAGGGTCATCAACATATTGCAAAAGTTATAGGTTCCTGCATTGTGTTCATGTTTCATTCACAGCTACATAGAAAAGGAAGGATCAGAGAACAAACCCCATAGTATCAAAGTTGTTTTGAATTGTGATGGCATCTCTTAAGCTGCATGCAGACTGCTTTCAGACAACCATGTAAAGGATCATAGGAGGTTACTAGGCTATTGGCCTTGAGGCTCGTATAAGCCTAGCTAAGAGTTTATCCCATGTTTAGATAAATCAGCACCTGATGCCCCTGTCCAGCAGGGACACTGGTGGAATCCCAGGGGTATATTTACTGTTTCCTATCCAGTTATCCAGGTTGCACGTAAAAAGGGGTAAAGAGGTACTCTGCTTGATATGGAGAGAGAGAGTCTGCTCCATAGATGAGGGAGCCTCTGGGACACAAATCTGTCCCACCAACAAGTCTTGTTGATGTCACAGACCAGGTTGAGGCTGCATGTGTGGGTTACTTGAGTGGAGCTTGACTTGTCGATATGCAGCAGTCCCATCAAGGTGGGGTCCGTGATCACCTTGTATGCCTGACAGAGGTCACCTCCAAGGAGTCTGTATGAAACGGAGTACAGGGATAGGGCTTTTAGCCTGTGTATGGTAGATGTTCGAGACCCTGGATTCTCCTGGTGAGGAACCTCTGTGGTCTCTCCAGCTGCTGCATGTGCTCTGAGAGGTACATGCTGAAAGGGGTGTGGTACTCAATAATGGGCCTTATAAGAGAAGAATACAGGGATGGTATGACCTCCTGGACCCTGGATGAGATACCTTTTCCTATGAGGTGGGCCTTGTAGAAGGCTTTCCATACAATGGAAACATGGTGTTCAAAAGTCAGGTTGCTATCAACCTGGGTGCCCAAATCCCTCATGACTGATTGAGTGCTTAGGACATTATTAATGTGATAATTTGTGGGGACATCAATCTCCCCAAAGGGGATGATGATGCATTTTTGGTATTCAGCTTGAGGCCATGTTTCTGCACCAGCCATTTGTCTGAGTGAGACCCTCTTGAGGGATTGTCCACATCACCAGGGGAACTGATGATAGCACCCAGCTTGCAGTCATCTGAAAACCTGGTCAGCCATAGCCCACTGGTTTTGGCCTGCACCTCAGAAAACTATGTTCCAAATAGCAGAGGCCCACAAAACCGAACCCTGGGGTACGCCACTTGTTATGTTTCTATTACTTGAGGTGGCTTCCCTTATTTTGACTATGTGGGTTCTACCAGTGAGCCAGTGGATTGATGCCTAGTTGGGAGAGTTTATCTATTATGCCCGAGTAGGGAATAGTGTCAAAGGCTTTAGCCAGGTCAAGGCAGATGGTGTGCACTGTCTTCTCCTCGTCCATGACTTTGGTGACTGTCTCAAAGAAGTCGACCAAATTTAGCAGACATGACCTCCCCTTGATGAAGCCAAACTGTGTGGGATCAAGTGTGTTGGAGGTTGCCAATGTCTTTGTTAATGAGGTCCATGAAAATCCATTCCATGGCTTTGAAGATCAGGCTAGTTATGAAGGGTCTATAATTTCCCAGCTCAGTAGATGCTCTATCTTTGTGCAAAGGGATGACAGTGGCTGTCCTCCACTCAGCTTGGACGAAGCCAGTACTCAGACTTTGGCTGAGTAGTTTGCCTAATGGTGCTGCAAGTTCCTGCCTGAGTTCACATAGGATGCAGCCTGGAATATTATCGGGTCCCATGGAGGCTGTATTTTTTGCCTTTGAGAGAGCAGTGATGACCTGTTTCCTAGATATAAGGCAAAGGGTGCAAGTACTGGGGATGTCCTGATTTACTAATGGGGGAGAGAGGGGTAAGGTTTTCACTGAATCTGTCAGCCAGCAAGTTTGCTATATCTATGGCATTTATATATGTGGTGTCCTTGACCACCAGTTCTGAACAGATCTGGGAACTTTCTTTTTAAGATTGCGGACATATGTGAAGAAGGCTTTATGACCGTCTCCAGCAGATGTGGCCAATTTGGACTCAAAGTTTGCTTTGGAGGATTTCACTAGCGCTCTTATTTGCTTGCTCAGGCTATGGAGATATTGTTTGCAATTAGACACCTGCTCCTTCTTGGTCTTGGACAGCATTTTTTTTTCTTTTGTTATAGAGTTTATTTATTGGAGATGTCCACCAGACAGGTTTACACTTCCTTGCGGAGGATGATTTAGTCTTGTCGGGTATTCCTGATTCCATGCATCTACATAAATCCTCATATAGTGCTTTGGTGTCATTTTGGATATTGGTGCCAGTTCCTACAGAGGGGGAGAGGGCTGTGAAGCAGTTTATACCATCCCTCAAGGAGGCTGTAATCAGCTTCAGAGATGTTTTTATGTCTGATTCTAGCTAGAGGGGGGTTGGGGGAGATGGTGACTTCTTGTAGTCAGATCTTGCCAGGGAGGATGATATAATAGGGATGCTGCAGTGGTTACTCATGTTGGTTAATACCAAGTCCAAGATATTATCACCCCTTGTTGGGGTATCGTGTAGCTCTTACAAGGCATTTGCATTGACAAAAATCAAGGAATCTCTGGGTATTTGCGTTCTGGCATGAGTAGTTTCTCCAGTCTAGGTTTGGGAATTTAAAGTCACCCAGTATCAGGGTAAAGGGTGGAATCTTGATAGTTCAGAACAGGACCAAATAGACAGATTAGCCATCTTGAGTCAGATTTAGAGGCTGGTATCTAGCTATGATTTGAATAGGGGTCTTGTCAATGGTTAACTGCACCTGGAGTGTCTCCTGTTTGTCCTACTGTTTGACCAGCCTGGAGGTGTCTATGTCTTTAATGTATATTGAAACTTCACCTCCTTTGGCTATACTGCCCAAAGTTTGGGGTCTGACTGTATGATAGGATGAGTAACCAGGTAAGGCCAAGGTGATCTCCGCAGCTTTGAACTAAGTTTCTGTGACTGCAAAGATGTCAGCATTTTCCAGGGTTATGACTTAAGAATGCTAGCAATGAGTGCAGTTTTATGTTTAGACTCCTAGCATTTAGCAGCATGACCTTTAGTTTGTGTTTTGTTGAAATTTTTATGTTGGTAATTTTAACCATCACTTTTCCTAAAAAAGTGCACTAGAGCTACACGCTCTAGGGACCTAAACTTGTCACCACAATAAACAGAACATGCCAGAGAGATAGATTCCTGTCCCAGAGACTTACCATACTCTGGAATAAACTACCTATCTATATCAAACAAAGCTCCTCATTAGCACTCTTCACGAAAAATATTGATGACTGGATGGGAAATAGGAAATTCACCCCGGGGATCACCTCTGTGGCTCTGCTCAACAGTGGCACAGGAAAATAATTTTCTTGGGTGGCAAAAGCCAGGGTACCTTTTTGGCTGGGCTTGTATAGGCCCCAGGACCGATAGCCTAGTACCTACCTATGAACCTATAGGGGAGGCAAGAACCTTTGCTAGAAGCCTGAAGCCCAGGTGAGGCAGATGCAGGCTATCTCTGACAAAGCATCATGGTCTGTCAATCATATCTTCCCAGGCTGTCAGGTACTGGATCCTCATGGAATGACACCAGAAACCAAGCCAATTGTTAAATTCAATCATTTTCTGTTTGTATTGAGGGATCATTCTGGGTGACAACAGAATGCAGCTTAAGGCTAGGATCATAGCTGCCTGGGACACAATCAGCGAGCTCAATCATGCCTCACTTCATATAGTCCAGAGCGGTACATCTCAAATCATTCACGCCAACATGGACTATGACAGAGTCATAACAGTACCCGTTATTGAGAGACTTGAGTACGTGTATGATATGGCAGACAACTAACTGCAACTTTCTCCTTATCCAGCCTGGTGAGAGGCACATCTGTGTATCTCACAATGGAGTCTCCTATGACTAATATGTTGGGTTTATGGTGAAGCCTTAGTGGTTGTGAGGTAGAGGTTTGTGGACTATGTGTACGTGGTGTGGAGGACTGTGGAGATCACGTGTGTTTTTACCTCAAAGATCTCCTTTGTTTAGGTATGTTTATGTGGAGGACCTCCGCATATGTAGGTATGTGCTGTGTAGGTGTGGGTGGTATTTGAGGTGAAGCGATTGTGTTGACAACCTTTTCAGTGCCAGATATACTGGTTTGAGGAAGTGAGAGCTTGGACTCTAGGTTCCTAATGTAATTGCATCTCTCACAAATTGTGTTACTAGGTAGTAGTAGTAGATGGTTGTCCATGTACATGAGGTTGTTGCTACACTGTCTCAGGATGCCCATATCAACCAGACTGGCAGGAGAAATTGCAGGAAAATGTCCATCCATATTTGTTAGAATCTAAGGGAGAAAGGCCAGGGAAAGCTAAGGGGTGGGCCTGAAGCCCAAGTGCCTAAACCAAAACTAAGAGCTTAGAATAACACTTAATTTAGACAGGGTATAAAGAAGCAGTAATAAATGCAACAGAAAAGATGCAGTTGAACACTTCAGAGAACAAGCAGCAAGAAGCAGGTAAAAGCAAGATGAAGAGAAGTAGGAAGAAAACAAATTATAAAAATATAAGCAGCTGAATAAAGTGTCTTTTTTGTTTGTTTGTTTTTTTATAAAGTAAAAAGGGAGAGAGCAGGAACAGAAGATAATTCAAGGTTAAGGGACTAGGGGGTTTGGCCTTCCCAAATGATCTCTGTATTAGGTAGAATGAGGTAAACAAATGGGCCTGGGAGGAGTGTTCCAGATCTAATTTACAGTAGGGGTGGGCAACTACAAAAGCCACCAAGGTCAACACAGAAGCAATAGGGTGGGAGGGTAAGAAAAAAAGTTTCAGAACAGATCAGAAAACAATGCCAGCAAATATATAAATAATTCAGTCAAGGAAAAATAAAGACAGTGCAAAACTCTGAACAGTTAAACTACCAAAAAATATACTTATCAGCCCTATATTTCTAGATTGTTTGAGAAGCACACTCAGTCAAAACACAAGTTGAGTCTATCATTGATATGCAGGAATTTACAAAAAGGGAATATTTTAATCAGCAATGCCCAATAAAAGTCTAAAAAAATATTGCACCAAGTACCTTTACAACATTTAACTCAATTGAACTTAGAATAATATTTATCACAAGACCAGATAAAAATTCATGGTTGTGTCAGGTACAGGATCTATGTTTTTTTATGAATATAGCTATTCTGCTGACACGCACTCTGTGTTGTTACAAAGATATCAGAGGAGAACAGCTGGGTACTACTTACTCATTTCCATGACAGATCTCCATTAATGTTGTGGAATAACACTTCCTTCTGTATGTTAGTGACAATATACTCTCTGAAGCTTCCATTCATTATAAGGGGAATTATAACTACCATGTCATATCACCATTTACCATCTGTTATGTCACCTACACATACTACATTTGACAGGACTATTGATAGCTAAATGTAACACATCTAGTAACAAACTATGTCCAAGGCAGGTATCCGAGTTACTAATTGCACCACAGTGATCCCCAGAAGCTGAAAGTATGTTTGGGTTTACTGTTTTGCTATAATGTGTAGAAGAATAGAGCAATGCCTAGCATTGCCACCTCACAGCTTCAAGTTCTTCCGTTCATTTCTCGCCTGAGAACCTTCTATGTGGAGTCTGCCTGCCTTTTCGGTACTTCCAAGCATTTTCTCCAGGTACTGAGGTTTCTACTTGCTTCCCAAAGACTTGCAGGAAAAGAACTGGTAAATTTAAATTATCTTAGGAGTGCATGTGATTTTGATAATGTGCGACATACTTGAAGAAAGGACTGACAATCTACTTTCAATCTGCACTTTGCTGGCAGCTGTTCATGGGATTGCTACTGAAAATGCACACTACTTACCAGCATATTATACTAACAGCTTCATTCCAGACCTTGCACTCTTTTTAATTCTTTTTTTTATTTTTTATATAACTTGTTATGCAAGTACTATATATTCACAAGAGGAAACGCATGCAAATTAGCATTAAAATATCAAAACTTTGCTACAAGCTGCTGATGTACTTGTTACTTTGATAGACAGTTGATCCTTTTCTGCTTCATGTTATGGCCCAGTGTCAGAGCTTTACCATGGAATGCCAGTTGGTATTAAGAAATTCCTTGACTTTATGTCTCTTAGCACTGATGTTTAAAGTGTACTCACAGCTAGACAAAGAAATTCTAGAAGCAATTTCGGGAACCCATGAACTTGAAAGATATTTGGTCAATATTGCTTATTATTTTTAATAAATATACAGATCACGAACTACTGACTACCTTCTTTCATGAAAAGAAACATGTTCTCATAATTGGTTTCCCATTATTATATTTGGAGACAATAACAATATAAACATCTTTAGATACCAAAGGATTATAAAACTTTTTACATTCCCATAAAAATACAACAGTAATGGCAGTGCAGTGATCAGACAACCTATTTCAGTAAAATGTAGACTGAGACGTAAGTCATGGATACTAAATCAAATACACAATGGATTACTTAATTTGCATAAGTACTTATATAAGGATTACAATAATTTCGTAAAACAATTTAACCAAGTTAATCCAATATTAACCCAGAAAGCTAGTATAAATATCAGAGAGGGTTGTGAATTGTGGTAGGTCTGGAATTCTAATGTGTAAGGCCATGCCATAACATAGAAAATGTTGACAAAGGATTGCCAGATCATTTTCAGAATGAATGGTTTAGTTATATCATACTGATGGAGACCTGGCTTGATTTATTTTAGGGTCTATATTATATAGACGAAAAATCAAAATGTCAAACGCTCACATGAGCGTAAATGCAGAAATTTGAAATCTCTATTGTGGTGTATTCCAACTACGAGATCGCACTACAGAGAGGAAAGGGCAAATATTCCGATCCTCACTGTACTGCAATCCAAAAAAATAAACACTGAATTTCTGCATTTATGCTCATGTGAGTATTCGACATTTTGACTTTTCAATCTAAAGTAGACCATCTATTTTTAAATATATATATATATATATATATATATATATATACATATATATATATATATATATATATATATATATATACATATATATATATATATATATATATATATATATATATATATAAAACTGGAAAATGTAATAATGTTTAGTAATAAATTCCAAGTAACAGTTAAACTCCTTCCTCATAGAAATTACCTGAAAAGCGGCGACATTAAAAGTATATGCACTTTGCTGGCACAGTCTAAAAATTATTTGTATTTTGACAACTTCGTATTTAAGGTAGACAGATGTTTACAGCATGAAGCTTATTGACTTGCAAACTCTGCAGTACCAAGACAAGTTTTGGCATACATGGCATTTCAGAAATTATAATATCCTAATACAGGATCTTTCTAATAGGGACAGACCTAAAAAATCTTTTGCAGAAATACAGAATTAATCATGTAAATTTTGTGCTGTGTCAGCATTCTTCCACTTCCTAAAGAATACAGATGTACATAATTAAAAGAGAGGGAGAGAAAAAATAAAAACTGAAGGGGCAGAAAAAGGATTATTTTGGCTGTTGATCAGTTGCAGAATTACCCTTGAATTCGGTTATTAATTCAAGCAGAAATATTTAAGCAAAGGTTACTTTAGTTGGATTTGAAAAAAAAATTCAGAGTACTTAGTTGTTCAGAAACATATTACTGATAAATAGACAAAGTTTTGTACCAGAAGCTTGCTACAAAGTGCAGGTGTGGCCCTGAATGAATCCATGGCACAATAAAGAGAATTGTAGTATCTGCACCTTCTACTGTGGTCACTTGTCATGAGTCATCAGTAATGAGGCATTTTATTCAGATTAATGCAAGATGCACAGATGGTGAACCTGTTTCTGAACTTGGAAGGGACAGAAGGCTTGTTGAGCAGCAGAGTGCTTCCACTTATTTATCAGTGGAGACATCAGATACACCTCTGGTAGGTGCAGATGAGAAATGTTACCTTCACCTTCATGTTTGTTTATTTTTCTCTCTACCTGCATTTGTTGACTTCTTTGATTGCATTTACTTAACTGGAAACTCCTGCTGGACATATCCCATTTTTATAGAACAAGCAATGAGGTAAGATTCAAAACACAAAAAGTAGTGCAATAACTCGTACATAAATTAAGATAAATACATTTCAGTCATTAGTTTACATGCACTTTTGGATATATTTAATCAAACAAAGAATTATTTGCACATGTATACTATTTTTCCCTTTCTAATCCAGTTGTGAACAAAAAAAAAAAATAAAATAAAAAACACCTTTCTTGTACCTCCTAGGAAAAAATAGTCATTCTTCAAATCTCCCTTTTGCCACCACACTAGATATCTTGTGAAAGTTTTACCCCTAATGGTTTATAGACCATGGCAGACAGCGATGAGCAATTTTCCCCTTAAAAAGAGGTATCACTTAATGGCTGGTATTCTAACCAGATCTTAATAGTTGTAAAATTACAATGCAACTCTGAAATGGTAATCTTACTTTAGACTACAAAAAATTTTGTGCAGAGAAAAAATATAAAATTTAGTTCTCAAAACACACACAACACAGGGATACGTTGTACTATACTAAAACTTTTAACTTATAAAAACATGGGGGTGCATGCAGAGGTATGGGGTGGACACAGCATTGTGAGTATTACATTATGAATTTTAGAATGTACCCCCATGCTTCTAACTGCCTTCCTCATGTTAAAATACTATGCATTTTGTGCTAATACTTTCTATGCTATCAAGATGATTCTGGTTACTAAATCACATGCAATGTTTTGTAAATAATGCTGTAGTATAGATTCCCGATAAAAAATGCTAAAGGGATCATTTAAGGTGTTTAGACATTTATGCATGATATACAATAGTAGCTTATGGCTGTAGAGTCAATAGTTATAACACTGTTAGGTTTATATCTTATTCTAGCCGGCCCTGGTTAAAAATGAATGTTTTATTTTACCTTCTGTTGTCAGACTAGAATGTTTATTACCCTATCACCCTAATCTATCTAAGCAAACATAAAACTGCCATAATAACTTTTTTATGAGAAAGAAAATGAAGCAGGAATTCATGCCAGATTTATACATGCTGCAGAGCATTATTAAACTTTTCTTATATGATAATTTAACTCGTTATGCAGCCTCACAAGCAGCTAATGATATAAAATGGGTTATAATAGGACAGCAAAATAGATAAATCTATTTTATCCTTGTGTGGAGTCGTCTTAGAAAGAAGTTTCCTGAACGCTTAAATATGTGGCATCTGGATGAATTCGGAGACTCTCTCATGTTCTCATTAAAACTGTCACAGCTTATACAATTCAGTTAACATGATAATTACTATAGAATTCATCCCAGAAAGTTATCTGCCTTCAAAATTTGACCACATCTCATAAATTCACTAACAATCACCAATTTGTCTTATTACCTAGGATGACATAGGCTAAACAATTACTCAATTACTTCACCAAACCCAGTTTTCATTCTTACATATGACAGGATAAAGCAAGTCCAAATTTGCATTAAGACTACATAAAGCACTTTTTGGAAGGACATATAAAATGGTCACTGTGACGTATGGAGCTGATGATTTGTCCATGGATCAGCTGGGCTTTGATCTGCAAGATAGCATTATACAAGCCTTCCTGATATAACTTAGGAATGAAGAAATAATGTTCTATAGATTAATTAAATATGCAGTCCATTGCAGGCAGAAAAGGGCTTATAAAACACCACTGACTTATTATAAAATATTTATGTATTTATTTCTATATTTATTGTCACTTGTTTGCCTAAACAGTTCACTTGGAAGTTCAGTCCCATTTTCAGTGAAGGCCTAGGAAATAAAAACTCAATGATCAGAATTAATAATACCACTTTGAACAGATAACATAAAAGGTCCTGGAGCATCAATGATGACCGCATTTTTGTTTTGATAACAGATACTGAAAAGTTAATATTTTAAATAGCATTTGTATTTTGGGAGGAAAAGCTTTACATTTGTTATGTTATCAATGTGTTTAAATTGGAGTATATTGAGAAAACGCAGACAGAAATTTTGTACATTATTTACAGTACTGGCAGCAGAGTTAGGACTGTCGTTAGACATGTATGACCTATTTTCGTAGAGTAAAACATTTATAACATTTTCGCAGACCAGCAAGACAGAAACAAATTAATACTGGTCCTTGCACTCCCAGTTGGTATAAACAAGTTAACCATTTAACTACAGGATTAAAGAACAATATTTTGGTCTAGCCACTGCAGAATCATTACAAACGTACTACACTTGTTTGAAAACTAAATTAAAAACGCAGTATAGCCTTTTTATTCAATTGCTTTTACACACTGTATTATCTCTTGAAGATTTACTGTCTAAACATGTTTAAGAAAAGCACACAGATGTGACAATTTCTCTTGTCGGTGGCTGCAGGAAAGAAGCAGTTCTATAATTCTCAAACTCTTAGAGCAAGAAATCTGAACAAAGCCTAAAATGATGGGGTAACAAAGACTCAAAAATAGGGTCAAATTGTAACTATTGCTCTTATAAACTTATAAAGTTGCTGAAACAACAGGTTTTCTGTTAGCATGAATTTTCTGAAGGACACTGAAGTCTGAAACTAAAATGCATGCCATTATTTAGTGACTTCACTCCAACGATTTGCCAAAAAAACACAAATGTTATGAGGAATGTACCAATAATATGAGGTTTAGCATAAATCTGGATAGTGGAGAGGTATGTGCAGTTCATATTTTCATTCCATCTTTACTGCACAGAAAACACAGTCTGTGCATTTATTTTACTGGACCTTTTTTTTGTGGCACTGCATATAAAAACACACAAGTCTTTCATAATAGTTAAGTACCGCTAACAGCTTTACGATTCAAAGCTGTTATAAACTCAAAATTATCTTGTGTTTTATTCATGCACAGACGTACGTGCATACGCACACAAAACTATGAGAAAACTATTGTGTCTTATTTAGAAATAAGGACCTTAGTTTCCTTAAACCACATGCTATAGATAAATCATTGCTGCAGAGTCACGTTTCAGACAAGGGACTGATTCTCATCCTTACAATGGCAGCACATCTAAAGCATTTGCTAGTATCTTAGCCCATTTATTTCTCTAATGTTTGAAGTGACACAATTTATTTCTTGAAATTATTTCGCCAAGTGAATCCTCCTGAGATGAGTCACCTCCATTTTAAATTTGACCTGGTTGCATGAAAGGCATGCATTCGTAGAGTTCGTACAACATGTTCTCATTTCTAATGACATGTATCCGTTACAGCACCCTTTCGATGAGTACAGTAATATTCAATGCACAATCCATAATGCATAGAGTAGGATTAATGACTAGCACATTCACAAGGGTTACCCAGCAATGAATAACGTTTTGATTTAAAGTAATGATGGCTGTCTCACAGTCTGAAAAGCAGAGCTGTGAAGCTGCAAATGATGGAACAAGTGGTACAGTAGTCATACTGACTCATTCGTTCTCTGCAGAGCATTCTTTTGGTAAACATAATTCACAGCCTCCAGGAGGACCTGAAACACAGTACACTAATAATGTTTGTTTCTTGAAAATAGATATGGGAAGGTTACACAGGGCAGCTGAAGCAAATCTCATTTACACAGCTGTTCTTGTTTCACATTTCCTTAGCATGTTTTCTAACTTTAACATAGGGTTGTATTATACTAAACCACCATTTAAACAAGGGTGGAAAAGTTCATACATAATTAAGATTCCTGGTGACATTTAAAATACAGTTTATACTTTTTTTTTTAAATCTATTAAATGGTCGCTTTTTAAATTAGGAAAACAATGAACATCCAGAGTTGAGCTTTAAAGCATGTTTATCAATGCATGGTTTACATTTTACTGCCTTTACTGTACACTATCTTTTTCGGGGCAGGAATGTTTGGCACAAAGCAGTCTTTTATACATTATCATGCATGTTTCAGTCTGTAAAACCAGTGATGTAACAATGTTATTCTGAAATTATATATTATGCTATGCTCTAATAAAATATGCATATTTAATTTACTTCGAGCAAGCACATATACTAATCTATAGAACTTTTTAAGATGTATATTCATTAGGATTTTTCTGTGGAATATATGGGACAGTATATATATATATACATACATATATACAAATAAGTACCACACCTGTAATAAAATGTCTGTCACTATAAAAATAAGTAAATAAATTAATTAAAACAGCAGCATGAAAGCACAGCACTCAAGTGTAGAAATTTTGGCAACCATATTATCAAGTAACCTGTGTGATTCTTAGATATCCCTGTCTCTCTGTGGGGTTCCTTCCATCTCCCAAAAACATGCTGAGTGTTTCAATTTTATACTCACCCAAGAATATAGCTGTGGATAGCAGTATAGATTTTAGTTGGTGCCTGTAGGAGGAAGAACTGAATAGACCAACCACTTTCGGCATCTATGTCGCTCAGTATTCTCAAGACAAGAAACATGGACCATAGACTACGTGCAATGGCAGGTCTAGCCACTTGATGGTAAGAAAGTATGGTGATCTAGGTGACTCAGTTATGTTGACTAATGTCACCAAACTGGCATGGCTATTTGCCGATAAGAGGGTTGAGGCCCCGGTATATGCCAGGGACTCATGCAAATTGTGGTAGGGGTAGATGTGCCCCTAGTGGCCAGTGTGTGCCTATTATAAAGCCCAGGAGCTTTAGGTCAATAATCCACTGGCCATCTGGTGTCCAGTTCCCGAGCTTGAGTTACCCGAGAGAGCTCTTTTGAGCAAAAAGCTGGATGTAAAACCAATCAACATGAATTAAGAATTGCTACACTCAATGCAGGGTCACAACAGGATACAGCTTGGAAGTTGATGACACTATGGTAAGGAGGAGGTTGGACATCTCAAGCATCCAGGAGACAAGATGGAAGGGCAATGCAGCAAAGCCATTTGGCTTTGGATCCAGAGTCTATTACTTGGGTGGTTGATGGACTGGAAATGGTGAAGGAATTGTGTTGAGGAAGAAGCTTTAGAAAACTGTGAGGAATGTGACAGATTCATGGCAATCAGATTCCAAATTAAGGATTGACCGTATTTAGAATCTCAGCTTATGCTCCACATTAGGTTTGTGACAATGAGTAAGAGAGTGCATTCAGACAGCAGTTGCAGGAACTACTACATTGATGTCAATAATGGGTTATCTGAATGCACATATTGAGAAAGAATAGGATATGAGGACTGTCTGGGTCTACATGTGCGGGGCAACAGGAGAAAAGAATGATAGGCTATTCTAAGCTTCTCTCTGATAAATGGCTTGATGGTGGCCAACACAGGGTTCAACAAGAGAGAGAGTCACAAGATTACAGACAAGAGTGGCCAACATGCAACTCAGATAGACTTCCTCCTAGTAAGGAAAGGGCACTGCAGCAGAATCTGAAATTACAAAGTTATCACCTGTTAAACAGTAGGCCCACATCATAAACAAGTGGTTACCAAAATCAGCTGTAAGCAGTGGTCAAAGAAGGCTCTAAGGTCAACAGAGACAAGGCTGAAGACTTGGAAGGTGAAAATTGGTGGAGTTGAAGAAGAATGACAATGACTTAAAACACCATGTGTGATGACTACAGAACAGATATGTGGGCTGAGCCAGGTATGGAAAAAAAAGGTACAAATAAATACTGGTGGTGGAATGCAGAAGTCCAGGAAGTCAGTCAAAAGAATGGAGCAGTACAGGAAAAAGTGGAAAACACAAACCAGGCTAGGAAGTAATACTGGTGGCTAACAAACAGGCTAAGAGAGGAGGTGCAACTGCAAATAAGAAGGCATCAGTGGTCCACTATTAGCTTCTGGAAAGTGACAATACATGGCAGAAAGAATCTCAATTAGGCTGCAAGGCAAAGACAGAAAGATAAAAAAAGATAGTCAGACACCCTTCATAAGAGGTGTCAGAAACAACCTGCTGACCGATCCACAAGATGTCAAAGACAGATGGAAGGAGTATTTCCAGCAGCTTTTAAACAAAGGAAACTCCACAGAAGCTATACTGCCAAAGACCTAGTCTATGATGAAAGAAGAGGAGGAGCCCACAATAGAAGAAGCAAGAACCGCATTAAGGAAAAAGAAGCTGCAGGCTCAGATAAGGTCACATGATGAAGATGTTTGGTGAGATATGGGAGAAATGGATCTTGAGGGTACTTATAGCAGCATGGAGAGAAAGGCTCATCTCAGATGAATGGAAAATAAGCATACTAGTGCCAGTGTTCAACAAAAGGGACATTCATGACAGTGGGCAATACAAAAATATCAAACTCCTATCACAACACTTGAAAGTTCTGGAGAAGGTGATCGATACACGAATATGTAGCATATTATAAGGTAAGATGGGAAATGAGCAGTTTGGCTTCATATAAGGATGCAGAACAACAGATCAATGTTTGCAGTGAACAATAGACAAGATGGCATAGATGAGGTAATAGTCCAACTGGGCACTCCTAGGCATGGAGAAAGCATAGGATAAGGTATCAAGAAAACTGGTTTGGGCAGTCCTGCAACATTCTGAAGTCCGAGAAGCATTGGTAGAATTAATGCAGGCTCTGCACAAGGACCCAATGACTCAAGTACAGTGTTTGGACACACAAAGGGATTCCCAGTGTGAGTGGTGGGTGCATCAGGGTTCAGCCCTCTGCTGTTCATAGTGGTGATGGACTACATTACCAAAGAGGTTTCACGGGACAGATCAACAAAGTTGCTGTATGCAGATGACATTGCATTACAGGCAGACTCTGAGCAAGAACTTCAGCAAAGGACAGGAGAATGGAATGCAAAACTGAAGGCCCATAGGACAAAAAAAAGTAGAGAGAAGACAGTTGCAATGGCAGAAAATGAGGAAAACGAAGAATCTGAGAAATGAGGCTGAAGGGAAGATAGTGGAACAGCTTAACAGCTTCATGTATCTAGGAGGTTTTGATGAGATGGGTAGTTTAAAAGAGGAGGTCAAGGTTAAATTCAGCTGGCCTGCAGCCAAATGGCACAGAGTGGCAGGGGTAGTGTATGACAGAAGAATACCAAAGAAGCTGAAAAATGGTAAGATGCACAATGCGGGACAGAAGAGGAAATGGGGACATCAGAGAAAAGCAAAATACAATTTGGTGAAGATGATTTGGGACAGACAGGAAGAAGGCAGGATGAAATGCGAGCATCCAGAAAAGAGGTGGAGGGACTGTGTGAGAGAAGTCCTGTGACAGTCATGAGTATCGAAGAAGACAGGAGAATGGCAGTGAATACAGGGGGGTGGTGACAGCTGATATGACACCATAACCGCATGTAGAAAATAGGGGTGGATGATGATGTTTTTATTATTTATTTTGGCATATATAGACTTTATACATCTATTTACATATGATCTGATATACATTTGTGTATATAATTTTGGAACTATCACAAGTCTGTGATAAAAGATATTTTATATAAAGTGAGAAATAATAGCTGCAACTGTACATATATGTAGTCTATATATGGGTTTCAAACATGGTTTTGTCTATATAATCACTTAGAAAGAGGATTTATATGAACAAAGTTTTAATAAGAATATATTAGGGTGTGTTTATTATTTTAAGACTGGAAAATGGTGTAGTCATGATTTGACTGATACCAATTAAGGTTCCCTATATAAATGAAGTGGTTTTATATGCATTTTATTGAATGGTCTGAAGAAGTGGAAGCCATTCCCATGAAAGCGCTTACAAAATAAAGTATCTTGATTCTATGAACTGAAATGAACAGAAGCTGTTTTTCTTCTACATTGTTTATGATCCCTGAAGTTGTGTTGCGGCTGTATACTTGAAAATGTAATGCTAGATTTTAAAATGAAACCATTGATATCCACATCCCACCCCCACCGCCCATTAAGGAAACCACAGTAAAAAATGTCTCCAAAGCCAACTTCATGCTTCTTAAGACAGAAGTAGTGAACTTCATGACACCCACGCAGATAGACAATACAGTTACAACTGCTGAATCCTACACAAATGCACTCTATAAGCACTTACATGAGTGCATGGATCGTGCTATCCCAAACAGAACCAAGACACTATCCTCTATAAAAAAAAAAAAAAAATGAAGCCAATCTGGTGGTCCCCTGCCATAAACATACTGTACAACAGAAGGAAGAAACTGTTGCAAAAGAGAGTAAAATCCCATGAGTGGAGGAGCTCCCTGGTCAGCCTAAGTAAGAAGCTGAGATCCTTTATAAGATCCTCCAAAGCTAGCTACAAAAATAAAATCGCCACTAATTCCAAGGACAACCACAAAGCATTCTATAGCTATGTCAAGAATCTCAATGGCAACACCCAGATCTGCTCTGAGTTACAGCACAAAGGCACGAAAATTACAGAACCAACTGATATTGCCAACATCCTGGCAGATAGGTTCAGTGCTAACTTTACCCCTCCTCACCCCCTAAAGGGCCCATATCTATACAGGAAGAATGGAGAGTCCCTGTAATCACAACTACGCAGGTGAAAGCTGCACTCTCTAAAGCCAAAAACACAGCATCCATGGGACCGGACAACATCTCAGGCTGCGTTTTACATGAACTTCAGAATGAACTGGCTCCTCGCTTAAGCACCATGTTCAATAATAGCCTCGCATCAGGCTTTGTGCCCACTGAATGGTGCACAGCAACAGTTATCCCAGTCCACAAAGGGGGAGCCACCACTGATCCTGGGAACTATAGACCTATTAGCTTGATGAGCCTGGTCTGCAAGGCCATGGAACGTATCATCATGGAACTCATAAACAAAGACATTGGTAACCTCCAAACTCTGGACCCCACCCAGTTCGGGTTTGTGAAAGGCAGATCATGCCTCCTGAATCTGATCGATTTCTTTGAGGCAGTCACCAAAGCCGTAGATGAGGGTACGGTGGTTCACACAGCATATCTTGACCTCGCCAAGGCTTTCAACACCATCCTCCATTCTGGAATTATAGCTAAACTCAATAAACTAGGCATAAATTCCTATGTCACAAGATGGGTTGCCAACTGGCTCACTGACAGAACCCACACTGTAAAAGTTGCAGACTCCAAATCTGACCTCAGACCAGTGACAAGTGGAGTACCACAGAGTTCCGTCCTGGGACCACTCCTGTTTGGTATCTACTTCTCTGAAGTACAGGCTAACACAGAAAGCCTCTGGCTAATGAAGTTCGCAGATCACTGCAAACTAGGAGCCATAGTCAAGTCCCCAAATGATGTGAACATCCTACAGAACGGCCTCTCTGAGACAGTTGCCTGGTGTCAGAGCCATGGCCTCAAGCTGAATGCCAAAAAGTGCAGTGTCATCCCCTTTGGTAAAAACTCTGTACCCATGAACTACCACATAGGCAGCAATCTACTTAACACCGAATGCGTGATAAGAGACCTTGGGACCCAGGTGGACAGTAGTCTCTCCTTTGATAGTCACATCACCACAGTAGTCAGAAAGTCCTTCTACGTGGCACACCTCATTATAAAAGGGTTCTCATCCAGGAAAAAAGAGGTAATCGTTCCCCTCTACTCGACACTCATTAGACCCATTATAGAAAACAATGCCCCTTTTGGAATGTACCTCACAAGGCATCTGCAGCAGCTGGAAAGGCCACAGAAGTACCTCACAATGAAGATTACTGGACTCAAACAAATGCCCTACACTGACCGCCTCAAAAAACTCCAGCTTTACTCCATAGCATATCGCCTACTCCGAGGTGATCTCTGCCTAACATATAAAGCTGTGTCAAACCCAGAGCTGTTGGACATGGTACACCTAAAGAAATCCCAATCCCTCCAAGCTACACGCTCTAGGGACCTAAACTTTGTCACCACAATAAACAGGACATGCTGGAGGGATAGATTCCTATCCCAGAGACTTCCCATACTCTGGAACAGGTTACCCATCTATGTCAAGCAAAGTTCTTCATTAGCACTCTTCAAGAAAAATCTTGATGAGTGGATGGGAAATAGGAAATGCACCCCGGGGATCACTTCTGTGTCTCTGCTCGACAGTGGTACAGGAAAATAACTTTCTTGGGTGGCATAAGCCAGGGAACCTTGTTGGCTAGGCTTACGTAGGCCCTTGGGCCGATAGCCTAGTACCTACCTATGAACCTGTTAAATATAAAATAGTTGCCGAATAAAATATAAAAAAAAAAAATGTCTGGACCAGGCATACAAAACTCAAAGGCTCTGTGGTAGCTTGTTTACCAAACATGCTAAGGACTAAGTCTTATTAATGCCTGGTAACACTGAGGCATTAGGCCTAATTTGCCATACTAGTTCCATACATTCCAACAATAATTCTAAGCCCCCTTTGTATGGTTCCACTTGAACATGGTCAATAATGAAAGAAAAACTTCTTAAAATTTGGATATGTAGTAATGTGTCTAACCTTTTGGGCAGCCATGGTGGTGCAGCGGTTAGTGTTGCCGCCTCACAGCAAGAGGTTCTCCGGTTCGATCCTCAGCTGGGGAGCCTTCTGTGTGGAGTCTGCATGTCCTCCCTGTGGTTGCATGGGTTTCCTCTGGGTGCTCCGGCTTCCTCCCACATCCCAAAGACATGCTGCAGATGGATTGGATATGCTAAATTGGCCCTAGGCGTAAGTGCGTGCATGTGTGCGCCTTCCATGGAAGGCTGTCTGCCGGGCTGACAACTCGACATCATAAAAACTTCACTGCCAATCATGAGCAAACAGGTGATCCACTGTGGCGACCCCTAACTGGGAAAAGCCGAAAGAAGTAGTAGTAATGTGTCTAAACAATGCATTAGTTCCATTTAGTACATTTATTCTCCCTCCCAATCCATGGGTTTCAGTGTTTGAAAAAACTTGCGACATGGTTTAGAAGGAGCAAGTATCCTGACACCCCTTTTACCTCTGGAAGGAGGAGTTTTAGATAGTTTCCTGGTAAAAGCAGTTTTAACTCGACAGTTCCTTTGGAATCTGGGAACTGAAGACACAAAGATGTGTCGCAAATCCTCAAACTCTTTACCTTTCTCCGGCAGCGACTTGAACAAGGTAGCAACTGCAGTACCAAACAAGGCTTTGTTATCTAATGGTGCATGCATTAGCTTGGTCTTCAAGTCTGCAGGAAGATGTTGCAGCCTTAACCAGGAGTATCTCCTTAATATAGAACAGTGGCAGCAGCCCTGGCAGATGTCTAAGCAGCATCATAACTGCATCTAATGGAATGTTGTACCACTGGGAAGATGCCCCCAAAAAACAGGAAAGCTAAGACTTTACATCTGAATCCAGAATATCAGAGAGACGCTGAGCAGCCTGAGAAAGAAGGCCCAAAGCATACTTATTCATATGGACTGAGTTAATTGCCCTCAAGGTGAGAGTAGCTAAACTGCACAATTTTTGTTTTCTTACTTTTTCCATGGTTTTACTCTCTTTATCTGAAGGGAGAAGAGAAGTGGAAGGCAAAACTCTGCATGGCTCAACAGTAGCTACAGAAACAAACACTGGGTCTTGCAGCAGGGCATTTATAAAGAACCTATCTGGCTGTTTGAGGGCAGAAGGTTGACAGTTTGTACTCTTCGAAGCAGAAGTGAAAGCTCTCAGAAAAGCTGGCAAAATGTGAAGCACAGTTTAGGAGAACGTGAATCTTTTTGGAGTAAATCGTAGTATCTCCTGTGCACATCAGAAACCTCTGAGAAGTCCCACTTGAAAAACTCCCACATATGAGCAACTGCCTCTCCAAATGTGATGATACCACCAGGAGACTCAGTTCCACTGTACTCCTCCTTAGATGATGCTTACTCGGGGGGGGGGGGGGGGGATTTGGGCAGATTATGCAAAATACTCATACTCATGGAATCCTCATCCTCAGGTAATACTTGCTCCCTAAATCTTTTCTGAGGGTAATTATTAGAAGGTGTTTTAGGAGGTGAAACAACAGTGGGAGGCTTCAAAGCCATAAAGGCATTAAATAATCCCTTATGGAGCACAGCAGCCTTATGGAAAGTGGAGGGACCTGACAAAGACCCGCATTCTATAGTAGTCATCGGTACTTCCTTGCACACCAATATCTGAGGAATACCTCAAGTGCCTTCCGATATAATGAGCCTAGGTTTTCTCACTCACCCAAAATGGATGTCTGCAGCACCCCATGAGGACAGGACAGTGGCCATCTCCTTGATGGCTTCTGCTCCAGTACCCAGCAAGGAATCTGAGCTAAATTCCAAACAGGCATATGGGCCCTCACTGGCCCTAAAATAACCATCTAGAACGGGAGGTGCAGCCAAAGTTTCAGGCCTAAGCTTCTTGGCCTTCTTTGCAGGGTCAACAGAAGGGCCCGATGTATCCTCCATAATGTCATGCTCTAATCTTTTTAGTCTTTGTGACATACAGAGCTAGACTTATGGTCATGGTGAAGGCCTAAACAAAACGGACATTCACTGTGGCTATCTTTATGTGGAATTTGTCTTCTACAATGGCACTTGCCTTTCCTGGGTGACATACAACTTCACACAGAAACGCAGCAGTAAAAGCAAAGGAAAAAACACAATGGGGCACTTAACTGAACAGGCTTATATAGCAACCAACAACTCTGGTGAGCAGTCCAACAGTTGAATATGGGATTCAAAATGGCTGCAGAGAAGCTCTGAGGATGGTACATCCAGATGTCACTTTTATCGCAGACACCTGCCTTGGGCCTATGTGCAATGTCACAAGTAGCAGTGGTAAAAGCCATTTGTATAATGGACGGACTTCGGGATCATATATGGCAGGGAATCCCTCATGTAATGAATACTGCAGCACAGGAACAGAAGGACATTATTTAATACCTGACAGTGATTTAGAATGCAATTCACTGTCTTTTGCTTATCATCTAACTTGCATTGATTGAAATTTTAGCAGATGATACAAAATATTATGATTATTTACTTAGGAAAAAGTGACATTGCCAGTTCTTTTTTTTTTTAACTACCGCAGCAACAAAGAAGTGCTCATAATTCTAATTAAGCTGCTCCTAATGAAAAGGATTTGCAAATGAACAGTTTATCAGCTACAATTCACACAAAAACATTCACGAGGGAATTCCTTAAACCCTTCCAAACCACTAAACAAAAAAATACAAAAAACAAAAAAAAGCACACTAAAACTCTACTGTATTTAAAGAAATAACATTTAATGATTCACTAAGCACTATTTGCATGAGATGTTTAATATAAAATAGACTGTCATTTTTTAAAGGAGACATAGCATACAGACTTGCAATGAAAAATGACAGTTATGCATGATCCAGGTTTAACTTGTAAAAGTGTGTTACTCTATCTGATGGCATTTCAAGAGTAACTTTTTTACATGGAAAAACCTATATTTTTTGTACGTTGTGTATAATATAGCATGTCTTTCCTGGGTGCTACTGCATGTCACGTATGCTATCAGTAGCACACAAGTGGACCATTTTAAGAACCCAGAATGTAACTTAACATCCCCCTCTAGTGTGATTCGTTGCATCTTGTATTATATTTAATACATTACTCAGCTATGCAAAAATACCAAAAAGTGTGCCACCTAACATAAGTTTCATCATCATAATGATTAACTTTTAATAAGATGAATAGTTTAACCTTTTAAACTCTTAATGAAAATAAGTGGCTGTAAGTTCACATATAACTACAAGAATCAAACTAGAACATTTTAGAAAGGGAACTAGTAACCATTTAAAGTAGGTAAAGAAAATATATATATATATGGTTTATCTTTGTAAATAGTAATATGCAACACCTGTTCATAAGTATTCAAGTACTTATTTAAATTAGTAAGAATTCACAACCATGAAATACTTAATTTTCATTTGTCCTTCAGTTATTTTTACCGTTTCTGTCTTTTATTAACCAACCATCTCTTGCTGCGTTTCTCTTCAAAGTTGTTGCTAGATTCCAGTCCATTTCTTCTGTTTTTGTAGGATTTTATTTTCTCTAACACGCCCATTGCATCTTCCAAGGTGTTAAAAAGTATTATTTGTACCGTTTCTGTCTTTTATTAACCAACCATCTCTTGCTGCGTTTCTCTTCAAAGTTGTTGCTAGATTCCAGTCCATTTCTTCTGTTTTTCTAGGATTTTATTTTCTCTAACACGCCCATTGCATCTTCCAAGGTGTTAAAAAGTATTGTTTCCTTTCGGAAGGTGAATAATTATTTTTGCTGGAAACAACATTTGTGCTTTAATATTGTTGTTCTTTAAGCTTTTAATAAGTGGCACATATGCTTTATTTTTGGACATCACTAATGCAAAATAGTTATTGTCAAATCTTATAGTATTTCATGTAAATTTAAATGGATAATTAGTAGATGCAACTTTTAAGACTAAATCCTTATCCTGATTTGAGAAACATCTTACGATCACTGCCCTTGGTGAAGGTGTTTTTTTTTTTTTTAAAGAGGAGTTTGAAAGTAATCTGTGTCCACTTGAGGCTAAAGGAAAAATCTTCAAGCAGGTTCAAAGTTTTAGGCAGCCAGGTATTAAGGAATTGAATCATATTGTCTCCCTCTTCTTTTTCAGGAATCCCATAAATCCTGATGTTTTTCTTCTAGAGCTGTACACCAAGTCTTCTATTTTATCCCGAAATAAGTTGTTTTATTTCAGAAGAAATTCAGTGTCATTCTCATTTTCAAGTAATCTTCCATCAAAATCAGACACAACCTCTTCTGTCCTCAAGATTTGTGATGACTGTTGTTTAAGAGATTCACTCAGCACTTTGACTTTTCTTTTACAGTCATTTTAAAATTGTCCATTTTGCTTTCTAATTTATCTGTCTTTACAGATAACTCACTGATGTTACTTAAGATAGTCTGTATGTCTTTTTTCATATTATTGTCCTCTACACTGGACTTAGAGTAGCTCATTCTGAGACCATTAGTCTTTCTAGTTTTCTTGACAGGAAAAAGCAATTTAAGTTTCAAACTTATTTTTTTATAAATTTTTCAGTAGATGTTCAACTATACATCCATCAAGTTTTCAAACATTCTATTTGAGTTTTTTCTTTAGTAATCATTCCATCAAAGATGCTAAAATAAAGCAGAGTTAAAATACTGTGCTGTCAACTGCGCACCATCTTGGTCAAACCCCCTGAGTACCAGTTTTTGAGTGGCTCATATTGAAGTCTCTTCTGTCTTAACCAAGCAGTTGAAATTCTGGCAGGAAAATTGCAGCTTTTAAAGAACTTCTAGCTATATATTGTTACTATTACTATTAATAAATATAAATAGTTATTAATTGTCTTCAAATTCAAATTTTATGATCACATTTTCTGTCAGAAAAAAGTTTTAAGTAGTCAGAGATTTTACCAGTTGCTGTTCTCAGTCAGCCATCTTGGCCATGCAAATTCTTTATTGTTGATTAATTTTATGCTGTTTTAAGAACCAATGTAGTACAGCTCGACATTCACAACCTATTACAGTAGCTATATCCAGACATATTTACTTATTTACTGTAGCAGTTTACCAGGTTAGTTTGATTGGGCAAAACATTGCCCCTTTTTAGTGGAGGCCCAAAGATAAAAGCTCCACAATCATAAACTAGATATTTAAATAAAATATATTTTTCCAGAATAGATACCTTAGAACATTGTGAAAGTACTAATATTTCAAATTTTTGTATACGGTATTCAAAGTTACATGTTTGTGCATAAATATTCAATGTAAAATTGGTTGGAGAAGAAATAAAACGGACTGAAAGCGGTTGGAATAGATAAAGACAAAATAATGTAGAGGGAGATTGCATAATGGTTAAGATCTTAACCTCAGAGAAACAAGGTTTGATTCTGACTTTGGTTATTGGCTAAGTTTGTAATGGTCTACAGATTAAAAGTCTATTACTCTGCTATGAACCTATCAAACATTAAGTAGGTAGTGGGGTCAAAAAGAAAAGGAAGACAGAATAGAAACAAATGTTAATCAATAAATTAGACAAAAAGGAGATTTAAGATTGAGGAAAAATTTGTGTTAAAACTTAGCCAGGAGAGCAGCATGACCACAGGTGTGTGTCTGAAAGGTATTGCTTTAGTTGTGTTTTAAAGGATTTTGCCATTTCAACTTGTCCAAGAACTAGTTCCAGATTTGTGAGGTGCAGAAGTACAGCGAGTGTCCAGTGGAATTGTTAGACTTGTTTACAATCAGCGACAGTTTGTCAACAAAGTGCAATGGTCTACTGGGTTTATACAACTGCAGCATGTTGTTCAGACTTGTGCACGTATCACTGTGGTGTAAGTGTCTGTGGATAGTCCCTAACTGTGAGTGAATTAGTGTGTGCCAGACCTCGTGTATCTGTTTAATGGGTATTCAGTGCTATGACCTACAGCTCTGGTTCAAAGCACATCTGGCTATTTTATTATAGCACTGCTGCAGTGAGTAGAGTAAGGTGGACTGCAGATAGATACATATGGGGGTAGCAGAGAGAGGAAAAAGGAGCAGGGAAAAAAATGATTTATGATTGTTCTGGCTTTTTCGGTCAGGAATGGTTTGATCCTGTAGAAGGTCCCAAAGTTTTTGGTCGGTTCTCTTTATCACCTGTTTTATGTGGTAGTCGATTTTTAGATTGTCATCAACAATAACACAACACCTTGTTATTGGTTACTAGTTCATTCTTAACATTATTAGATGAGGAAACTGTGGGCAGATAATTGTTCTTATGTGAATAAGATCATTTTTTGCCATTTTATTGCCTGCCTTCTATTTAAAAGGTAGCTATAAAACCAAGATTGCAATGCTGTTCCTAGACCTAGAGAATAAAGTCTGAGTAGTTTATAATGTCAAATGCCTTGACACTGTTCCTACTATGGTGATAAAGTCATGCTGCGAGAAGATTGTTGTCTATAATGAAGATAAGAACTTGCATTTGAATACATTTCTCTAGTACTTTTGACAGACGGGTAAGATGGTGATAGGCCTGTAGTTGGAAGTGTTATTAGATCTCCTGCTTTTGTAAAAAGGTAAGATATATACATTTTCCACAGAGTGGGGAATTTAACCTTACTTGGGGGAGTAATTTACTAGCATGGAAACTGGGTTGGCTAAGGCTTCTGCTGCTAATTTTTTAAAGTCTGCTAGTAAACTATCATGGGCAAGAGGGACAGGTTTTAGTTTAGGGAGAAACTTCTTGATAGTGAAAGCAGGAACTGGTTGGAAGAAGGCTCTAAGGTTATTCTGTGATTCAGAGAGTGCTAAAAAGTGTTGGCAGTGGTGGCTGAGGTATTCATGACAAAAGTTACTGTTTGAAAAAAGTGGTTTGTTAGGCATGAGGTGGTCTATGGAATTTGGTCTGAGTTTAGTAAGTGGCTGACCAGAAACCCTTAGGGTTACTCTGATTTACTGTTTGCAGTCTATTATGAAAATTCTTTTTTTTTTGCATTCTTTCTCTTTCATTGATAGTATCTCAACACTCCAGTGCCCCCTGTTCACTTCAGGTCTACAAACTAACTTTTTGCCCTCATCCCCATACTTACTCTGGTATTGCTGGGACCAGTCATGCATCCTTAGGGCATCCCAGGGGCTTGGTATGTCTGCATCCTTCTGAAGGGGGCCTTACTTTATGACCTACCCCCTCCCTCATAGCAATATGGATGGGTTCTGGGTGGGCATGCAATGTGAGTAACTGGAGTTTCACCTTACCTCTATAGCAGCAGCTCAGCCAGGCCTACCTCCACCATGTGGAACACACCTCCCCCAGCAACATTCTCAGCCACCACTAAGGATCATTGCAAAGATATGTTCACATGCTGTCCTCCTCTGGGATAGGCACGCCCATCCCTCCCTGCTCTTCTGTTAGTCAATTGAGCTGCTAATCAAACCAAAGTTATCTGGGTCATTTGTATGGTAATACTTTTTGTCAGTTCTGATATTTTTTTTATGGCACTTCTCAGTCTATAACTAACAGTATAACTAATGATTAGATATGCTATTGCTTTACTTCCATGTTTTTCATGCTATGTCTTGTATAGGGAAAGGCTTCACCTAGATGAATTGTTTGTTGCACCTTTCAGTTGACTGATTTCAGGTGGGAATAAATGAGTCATCCAAGAAAGAGGAAGGGTCATATCAGTACTGTTCTTTCACAGGGGTGCTGTTAGCACATCTGGAAGGGCGTCAAGTCTAGTAATGATTTCTAGTTGCTCATTCGTATCCAATCAATAGTGGTTGCCTGTTTTGTTATATCTGGTAGGGACTGAGATGAGTGCAGTAAAATGGTATAAACTGATGGCATTGGTAGAGGTGTCATTATGGGGTATATATTATTCCAGTGAAAGTGCATTTGTGCGACTACATAAAAGTCAACACATAATGCACGAAAGCTGAAAAGTGCAAATGGCCGGTAAATCAAATTTTTTCCTAGGGAAAAAAATTCACGTGGCCATTCGTGAAAAAAAAAACTAAATTAAAAGCATAAATAGGTGGGGGGCAGTGCCCCCCACACCCCCCCTAACTAAATATACCAACTCCGAGATCACACTATAGCAACAGAAAGGGCAACTCCAGGTAATTGGCCAATTACTTCCTTTCCCTATGACAAGTACATCGAAACACTCAAATGCATTTCGATGTATTTGTGTTGCTCTCTTCACATTTGCAAAAAGCAACTTTGGCTGGAATAATATAGACCCGTCATTATGTATGGTTTACCAGTCTATGTTTTGAGCATTAAGTATGATAGTTTCTTGTGAAATATTTGATGAGGCCCAAAACAGAAATTATCAAACTGAACATATTACTAGGGGTTGGGCATACTCCTATTACACACAGGCTTATCTGTATATTCAGTTTAAGGTGTATTATTAGGATCACAGCATTTTAATTTTGTGGGTGCTGAAATGAGAGAGTAAGTTTTTTTTTTTTTTTAAGATGACAGACACCACTCTACCTTTTTTCTGGTTCTATCCAGACTTAAGATAGAACCTAGAAGTGGAATTTCTTCAAATAAAAACCAAAGCATGCTGCCAAAGGATAAAGAAACCAACAACAAATCCACAGGTGGTGTGATGAATAAGGCTCAGAGTCCCAATATAAAACACGAGATGGTTAAGCACTTTCTTCAAAATTGACTTCATAAGAACCATGAATTAAAAAAAAACAAACACTTAAATATCTAAAATGCAAGGTCACATAACATAAAAATTAGTTTTTAAAGGGGTATTACCCCGTTTTATACACGCATGGCTTTTCTCTTAAGCACAGCCATAATAGAGGTACTGTCATTTATCCCTGGCTTAGACATTGCATTTAGTCTGAAAGATGTCAGCTGTTTGAAAGGGTAGAAAATAATGTCAAGGATAATTTGAGAAGAAGAATTAAAAAGCTGATAGAGATGCACTTGAATATCAAAATAACTTAGCATACCCCTTCCCCAAATCATACTTGGGAGCCAATGAATGCAATCAAAACTTTAGAAAGCCAGACCACCACAGCAAGGGACAGATGCAGCAGTGAGGGGAATCCATAAAAGGCCCCAAGGTAGGTCATGGAGAAATCCTAGTCAATCCTCACTACAGGATGAGGAAAGTACAGCTGTGTACACTTACCACAAATGTAGATGTTTCAGTGTATTCACTGTTGCAGTAATTACATTTGGGTAATCTGCTGGCAGGTTGCCCTCAGTCGGCCTGAATAACAAAGTCTTGGGTCCTGCGTCAGTTGCTCTCTCCTCTTCCATGATGTCAGGTCGTCAGGGGTATAAAACATGCAGCTGACACCATTTTAATCAGTTTCTCTTGCCCCAGATGTCAGGTGCCCCCCAAATGGGGAGCAAAAACTATATATATATACATACATACACATGCAATTTAGAATACAAAAAAATGTACCTCCAACTAAAAGCAAATACACCAAAACGGCTTTTGAGCATAGTGAAGGAAAGAAGAGGTATAATAAGAGAGAAAAAAGGGGGCTGGCGGGTGGGTAACCCGGACTGCAACAGTGAACACACTCGAGCATCTACATTTATGGTAAGTGTACACAACTGTACTATGTTGTTCATGTTTCACTGTTGCAATCATTACATTTGGGTAGAATCCCAAAGCTATGGATGGGAGGATGGAAATATTAAGCATTAGGAGCAGCTATAAGGCCCTGCAGGACAGCAGTGGCAAAGCCTGCCCTGGATTTAGAAAAGAGAGGTAAATGGTAATGTTTGGTGAACATATGAACTGAGCTCCAAATAGCAGCTTCTAGAATGTCTCTGGGTAGGAACCCCTCTGAGAAAAGCTGCAGAAGTAGATGCAGCCCTGGTGGAATGGGATCTAATCCCCTTGGGGACAAGTTTACCATGGTGCATGTAGCAGAAACAAATACAATGGCTTATCCATTTTGAAATAGTCTGCATTGAAATAGCCTTCCCCTCTGCCCCTGCAGCAAATGCCACCAGTTGTTGCTCAGACTTTCTTAGAGATTTTGTCCTGCTTAAGTAGAATCTTAGTTGTCTGTGTACATCCAGTGAATGAAGAATCCGCTCTCCCTTGTTCTGCGGATTTGGGAAAAAAGTTGGCAGATGAATGGTCTGATTAAGAGCGACAATGGATACCACACCTTAGGCATAAAGGATGGATTGGTCCTGAGGGCCACCCTGTCCGGATAAAAGATAATGAAAGGCTCCACTGCCATGAGAGCCTGTAGTTCTGAAATCCTTCTAGCTGAAGTGACTGCTAAAAGAAAGGCCGTCTTCCAAGAAAGAAATTTTATGTCTGCAGTAGCAGCTGGTTCAAACGGAGGTAGGGTGAGTTTTTCTAGCACAAAATTGAGGTCCCATGCAGGAGTTGGTGCTCTCCTGGGAGGTCTCAAATTTTTTGCCCCTCTGAGGTACTGCTTTAGCACGGGATGAGAAAAGAGAGATGTCTCTGTGTTGTAATGAGCCGAGATGACAGAGGCATGGATTTTTATAGAAGAAAAAGACAGGCCCTTGTGAAGCATCTCAGTTAAATATTGGGCATTGCTGTGTTTATTCCTTGTGCTTGGTTCCAGGCACAGAATCTTTTCCATTTATCTGCATACGATTTTCTAGTACTAGGCCTTCTAGCCTCCAAAATGACATCCATCAGAGGTTTACTGACAGATGTGACTGGTGAAATTAGTAGATTAGCCATGCTGCAAGATTCAGAGTTTGGAGCGGAGTGTGTAGAATTTGATAGTTCTGCTGAAACAATAGATGAGGTGTCTGAGGCAGGTACCACGGAGGGAGGTGTGACATATTCAGTAGAAGTGGGTACTAGTGTTGGCGAGGCCAGTCTGGAGCAATCGGAATCATTTTTTTTCCTGCCTGACATTTAGTAAATTCTTGGAGAGCAGAGGCAGAGGGGGAAAGGCATAGAGTGACAGGTTTTTCCAGCTGAAGGATAGAGCATCCACTTTCCAAGCTTTCTTGTGATAAATTCTTGTGCAGAATTTGTCTGATAGTTTTGGGGAGAGGCAAAAAGATCTATGTCTGGGCTCCCCCATTTTCATATCAACATGCTGAAGATTTGTGGATCCATAAGATTTCTGCTTAGTTCGTCTGCCAGAGTATTTTGCTTTCCTGGCAGGAATTGAGCTTATAGATGTATTTGGTAAGTCAAGGCTGTGTTCCACAAGGCCATGACTAGTCTGCAAAGAGGGCAGGAGTGGGTACCCCCCCTGCTTGTTTATGTACCACATAACTGTGATGTTGTCCGTCTTTATCAGTAGTTGTCTTGGAGGAAGGAAGTCCTTGAAGGCTGTCAGAGCATTCTTTCTGGCTGATATGTAGGTGCATTTGATTTGGGCTCCATTCACCCTGAATGCATCTCCCTGCCAGATGGGCCCCCCCCAAGCATAGTCTGATGCATCTGTAGTCAGGGTTTGGGTGGTAGGGGGTAGAATGAATGACAGTCCCTTGTTTTGGTGACAGGCCTCTGCCCACTATAGGAACTCCTGTTGCAGGCAAGGAATGAGAGGAATCATTGTTTCCAGCCCGTGACAATGTTGACTCCATAAGCTATTTAGGTACTATTGGTTTCCTCATATGCAGTCTTGCATATGGAATTAGTAGAATGCAGGAAGCCATGAACCCCAAAGCCTGCAGAATTTGTCTTGCAGATAGATGGGGTTTTGTGGACACTTGTTGGAAGTATGTTATCAATTGAATTTGTTTGTCTGGCGTGAGGTAAGCCATCCGGGGCAGTTGTATTCAAGCTTGCACCCAGGAATGTAATTATTTGAGAGGGTACCAGTTGTGATTTCTTTTCATTTATGGTGTACCCTACACATGTTAGAAGCCTTTTTACCAATGCCAGATGTTGTAGAAGTGTCCTACTTTTCTGCCTGAATTAGACAATCATCCAAATAAGGATAAATTTGAATGTTTCTTTGTCTGAAAAATGCAATCACTGGTGCCAGGCAGTTTGTGAAGACCCTGGGCACAGTAGATAAGCCAAAGGGCAGTGCAGAGAACTGGTAATGCAAACAGCCTGCTTTGAAGCGGAGGTATCTTCTGCAAGATTCCCTGAATGGGATATGCAGGTAAGCCTCTTTTAAGTCTAGTGTTACCAACCAGGTATCCTTGCCTAGCATAGGCAGTAACTGTTGAAGAGTCAGCATCTTGAATTTTGGAATGTCCAGGAAGGTATTTGGAATGGATAAGTCCAGTATTGGACGCCATGATTTGTCTTTTCTGGGTACCAGGAAACATCTTGAATAAAAACCTTGTCCTTTTTCCTTTTCTGGTACTGGTTAAATAGCTCCCATATCCATGAGGGACATGATTTTTTTCTGGACCTCTGCCCACTGATTTGGAGGCAGATATGGCCATCCGTTTGGAATTGGCAACATGTGGAAATTAAATCTGTATCCCCGGGATACTATATTTAAGACCCACTTGTCCTGGGTAATTAGATGCCAATTTTGAGCATTAAGTGCTAGTCACCACCCCCCCCAAAAGGGGCTGCGAAAAGAGAAGTGCTTGGAAATGGCAGATTAAAGTCATTGAGAGTGTTTACTGTAGGGGGTCGCTTTGTTACTTCCAGATTTGGAGGTGGAGGCACCCCATTGTTTTGTTCTGCATGTTCCTTGTGACTGAAACCTGGAGTCTTTGGAGTATCTGGGTTTGGCCTGAGTGGCTCTGTTGGGGACTTGAAAGGACCAATTCTTAGTAGGCCAGTGCCTACTGAACCTGGGTGGCTGCACTTGCAAGAAATCTTTTACAGTTTGCATAGATTTAGCTCTGTCTTCCATCTTTTTCAAAACTTCTTCTGCCTTATTACCAAATAGACCGTCCTGTTGTAAAGGAGCATCCAACAATTTAGCTTTAAAATGATCAGGCAGATTTTGCTCCTTGAGCCAAGCATGCCTTCTTATCACAGATTCAGTTAAGGCGGTCCTGCAAGAGGCCTCCAAGGAATCAAGACCACATTGCAAAGTATGCTTTCCAACTTGTTCAGCGGAATGCAATAAATTCTGTAACTCTATTTTCCACACAATCAGAAATCAGCATCATTTTCTGTTTAAGTAAGCCCATGACATGCTGTTGATATTTAAGCATATGCAATTGACAGTTTAAAGTCCTGATTGTCAGGGTTGCAGATGTATAAACCTTCTTACCCCATCTATCCAGCGCCCTGGAGTCTCTATCAGAAGGGGTAGGATTTTTAGCAGTAGAAGCCTTAACACCCTTGGGACCCTGAGAAATAGTTTCAGGGTCAGCAGTAGGATTTTCAAAAAGAAACTTGTGAGAGTCAGGGACCTTTAATATCTGGCTGGCTTACTAGGAGCCAGAGGCAGGGAATCAGGAGCCATGCTGGATTCTGAGAAAACATTATCAATGTCTAAAACAAGAAGTATAGCCAAAGGCCTATGCTGAGGAAGAAGAAAATCCCTAAGCCTCTTTTTGGATTCTGAAAAATCCTGACTCTCCCAATGAAAATGTTCCCTTAAGGTATGCAAAGCTTCTCAAAAAGAAAAATCCTCAGGAGGAATAGCAGAAGGGATGGATTTTTCTGCATCAGAGTCCTCATAAGGGGGAATAGAAAATTCCTGATCAGAAGAGGAATCAGAAGAAATGGAAACCTGATCTGAAGATTCATAATTAGTGACTTGCCTAGGCCTCTTAGCAGTAGGGGGTTGGGAACCCCTGATCAAGGTAATTATATCCTCAGCCATTTTGATCATTTGTTTTTTAGGCATAGGAGCCTGAACACGTGGCTCATGCGTCAGTTTTTTAGACAAAGAAGTTGGTTTTGGCCTTGCTTTTGATGATGGCATTGGTTTAATATACAAATCTTTAGGCCTGAAAACACCCTCAGAAGCCGTTGCCTGCTCAGAGGCTCTGGACCCATCCAGGGGAGAGACATCCGCAGGTTCAATACTTGAAGAATCTCGTGGCATTCCGGACTCCGAATGGGTCTCGGTAGAGGCCTGCGAATCAAAAGTAGTGGGCATCAGGGTCTGCAAAAGCACCTCACTGAGTACCGGCAAACCGGCGACTGGCTTAGAAGCTTCGTCGTCGGTTTTGGACCTCAACGGTCTGTCTTTTTCTTTGTGTTTTTTGTGAATTCCGGTAGTCGAATTGCTAACCAATGACATTTCAGGATAGTTAAATCTTGAGTCAAATTATTTAGAAGCAAAAATATACCGACACTTAATAGTGCGTTGGTTAAATTTAGCACAAAACTGACAGCAAGGCACGTTGTGGTCAGGGCCTAGGCAAGGAATACAGTACAAATTAAAATCTTTATGAGGTATTTGCTTCCCACAAGTAATACAATTATTAACTTTTACCGACATCGGTAAGGAGCAAGAAAAAGCTTCCCCAATAGGGTACTTAGCTTTAGTTTGAAGACTTCGGTTCTGAAACTCGAAAACGAAAATTTCAGGAGTCGGCTGACCGGCACATGCGAACTGCTTCTGCTTCGGGCACCGCACGGCAAGAAAGACTAATAAAAATGGCATCGGCTGCATGTTTTATACCCCTGACGACCTGACATCATAGAAGTGGAGACAGCAATTGACGCAGGACCCAACACTTTATTCAGGCCGACTGAGGGCAACCTGTCAGCAGATTACCCAAATGTATTAACTGCAACAGTGAAACACGAAGAACATTTGTTTGATGATGGTGACTCTGGACCTAGAATGTCAGACAGGATACAAAATAAGAACAAAAATAAATATAATTTTTTAGGACATCAACAGAATTCGAACAGGGAGAACAGAAAGAGTTGGAAAAAGAAAACCATTAAGGGAACAGGGGTATGACATGAAGATCATTAGTGCATTTGAAGGGAAAATGACGAGTTATGGAGATTATAATATTTTTAACTATATTGATCTCAATCTTACCCAACACTTTTTTCCCTCTTTAGGAAGGGGTTGAAATCCATTCCCTCGAGAAATTATGATTTAGCTGACACCCTTACTGTGTTGAAATGATATGTTAGGAAACTGAATTTGCAATTATTTTTAAGGACAGTAACACTAGTGTTCAAAATGATGTAAGAAGGAAAAGTGTTTTTAACCCACCCCTTCACTCTTCACATTTCAAATTATGAGAAAATCTGTACTAATGACATTTATCAACAATTACAACTTTCTAATAAAAAGTTTTATAACATTAGTAAAAAGGAGGCAGTTCTCCTTTATGAACGGAGACAGAATGATGCTGTTTGGGTTATGAAACAGGACAAAGAGGGCGGGTTGGTAATTGTGAACAAGGTTGACTATGAACAAGACATGTTAAACGTCTTGTACAATACTGAGAGGTATGAAACAGTTTCTTTGAATAAGGTTTCTATAGCACAGAGGAAAGTGCAACTCTTTCTGGAAGAGATTTTATACCAAGAGGTAATTAATGAAGTGACTTTTAGATACCTCATGAATGATCACTTAAAGATATCTCATAAATGATCATCTCATCATTCCTATGCTGTCTGATATTCTGAAAACGCACAAAAATGTATATAAACCCCACTACAGGGTGATAGTAGCAGCTAAGCACAGCATTACTCACCTCTTAGCAGTGTTTATTGATAGAGTGATTCAACAAAATTTAAAAACTATGGGTTATGTATTAAAAGACTCATGGGATTTCCTTACCAAAATTAAGCAAGAGTTTTACAGTGATGCAGTATGCTTTTCAACCACAGATGGTGTCAACCTTTTTTTATTGATATCACATAACGGAGGATTAGCGTTGTTTACTGATGCCTTGTTAGAACTAACTACCCTTAAACCTAGTTTAGCTACCTTTATGGTAGAAGGTATGAAGATTATTGTTAAGAACAATTATATGTTTTTTGGGGATGAATTCTTCAAACATGTAAAAGGGGTGGCAATGGGTGCAAATTGCACCCTTACCTGAGCAAACCTGGTCATGTACGCATTGGAGAAGAGATATGTTTTCTCTGAAAGTTATGATGAATGTTGTTGTACGTCTATCTTAGATTTCTGGATGACATATTTGTTCTATGGAAAAAGAAAGATGGTAAAAGGGATGAGTTCATTCATCATATTAATAACGTGAATTAATTTACTAAGTTCACACATGCACATTGGCAAGACTCGGTAGATTAATTAGATGTAACCATCTTCAAAATTAAGACAGAGGGTATGTTTGGCTCTAAAGTTTATAAGAAACCTACCTTCTTCAAATAGATATCTTGATTATACTAGTCAACATCTGCCCCACATTAAAAGAAATATTGTAAAAGGCCAAATGGTAATAGCTGCCAAAATGTGCTCTGACCTAAGCACATTCAAACTTGAACTTGATAATTTAGTCATTATGTTTTTAGAGAGGGGGTACCCGAAGAATTTAATTTTAGAAATGGGAGAAAACATCTTGAGTTAAATATATTCCCTTATTGAGTTCAAGTGAAGGGATAGTTGGGCACAAGTAGCAAACACATTAAAATTTTCCCAATTCTATATTCATTAATTCTGATGATAAAAGTGATGTCTTGAAAGAGATTTTAACAAAATATTGGACCATTTTTAGAGGTAATAAAGACATTTTTGAACAACTTGGGGAAAAAAAACAAAATTTGTCTTTAAGACAGGTAATTTAAAAAACGTACTAAAACATCCGATTAAAAGGCATGCTGACAACAGCACTTCATGGGGGACAAAAGTGTGGTATGCGTAACTACTGCAAATACTTTAATCAGGACAGTAGTATTGTTGTTGGAGCACCCCCCCCCCCCCCACAGAGTTTTTCTGAGTTCTGGGAATTGTGGTATACATGGTATTGTGTATATTGCAGTGTGTAAAGCCTGTAAGTTTTTTATGTGGGGAAAACAACTAGAAGTTTATGCAAACGCATCTATGAGCATTTATATGCATTTAAGAATGGTGACGATAATAACGCACTATTTAGACATAACAATGGGCCTTGTCAAAGAAAAACTTTTAATTTTAAATTTGGTATTTTAGAAAGAATTATGAAAGTTGTGAAGGGAAGTTACTGGGAAAATAAAATTGAGGAGAGTGAGCTCAAATGGTAATCGAGACTAAATGCAATGTCTGAGCCAGGGATAAATGACAGTACCTCTATTATGCCTGTGCTTAAGAGAAAAGCCATGTATGTCTAAAATGGGGTAATACCCCTTTAAAATTAATTTTTATGTTATCATGTGACCTTGCATTTTAGATATTTAAGTGTTTGGTCTTTTTAATTCATGGTTCTATTGAAGACAGTTTTGATGAAAGTACTTAACCATCTTTTTATATTCGTTGAATGAATGCATTGGGAATCTGGGCCTTACTGGTCACACCACCTGTGGATTTGTTGTTGCAGCAAATTAATTTATTGCTTTAGTAATGTTTTGGTGACTATTAGGATATCAGGACAGTAGCAGACTTTCAGGCACAGAGATATGCAAATTCATTACAAATGCTTCTCAATTTGATGTGAGATATGAGAAACTGAACAAGAAACATTTGGTATGGGAGATTTTTTTTTTTTATTGAAGAGAAATAGGCAGTAGCTGAAGGAAAGCAAGGGTTACTATGTCATATTCGAGTGAATTTAGAATCAGATTATGAATCATTTTGGAACTGAGAAAGAGTGAGTAGGGTTCTATGAAGTAATGAGATACTGCTAAGTGTAGGCAGTGATGCATGTTAAGTATTTTGAGACTGAATCAAAGTTATGGGTTTGGCAAGGTTTTATGTGAGTGAGGTTGTTAAAGTTAGAAGAGGGGTTATTTGCTTAAGAAATTAACAGAGCTGGTAAGAGCATGACAAATGGGGAGATGGTTGTGAGGTTTGGGTTGCTTGATGATGTGGATAGGTAGTGTTAGATGTGCTGAAATGTAGAGTAGGAAGTGTGTGTGTATGTGTGGGGGGAGCAAAGTGAGCCCAACCTTTAGTGAGTGCAAACAGAGAGGGGGTAAATCCCACTGGGGTGCAAAGACTGAAGGAAGCAATATATACAAGAAGCACTCATACAGTTAGAAACAGTACCAAGTAAGTACTTAAAGAATATGAAATTTAAGGGTGGTGCCCTTTAAACTGTACCTGTTTTACACTTAATATTGAGTAATCTTCAAATTAAGTCCTCATTGTCATTATATATACATTTTGAGACAATTTCAGTGTCTCCTCATTTACTCAACATGCTAGAGTTATAATATCAAGATATATATATATATATATATATATATATATATATATATATTTGTACAAAAACTACCAAGAAAATCACATTCAGGAGGAGGTGTGAAAAAATGTTCACACTAAATTATAATTCTAAATACTTGTCACCAACAAAGCTGTGTGGATACCACTACCAAACTTCACATACAATCAAATGTTTCCACCTGTAAGCTGCTTGCACCACAACAGTCACTTGTTCATTATGATCTTAAGTCAGGCTGTAAGGACAGATGTCATGCATATTCCACAAGAAACATTATTCCACTAGAACTTTTTTTTTTTTTTTTTTTAAAATAAGGTACAAGTCAAATAAAGTTGTGGTCACTTTAAACTAAACCCACCTGGGAATTGAATGCTAACATAAAATCTGTGTGGATTAGCTTGCTTGCAGCGAAGGGGTCCAAGAGTGTTTGAGCCCTTGATAGTATTATTGTCCCATGTTAAACAGACTTGAGAGTTGTAAAAAAATGAAAATTAAAAAAGCAGGTTTCAAAGAATGCTTCGCCTCCATACCCTGGGGTTCCCAAATTTACATCTTGGATTTCAAGAAGCTCTGATTTTAATATATGCTAAAGCACTTGTTACTGATTCTGGCTGTTTTATAAACTAACTACCCTCTGCCGTTGGACTTCACGGCCAAATAGAAAAAGAAAAGCTAACATTATGCATGTTTCCGTTTTAAGATCTGAATGCATGTTCATTTTTCAAAGATAGTCAAAGGTTTAAAACAGCTGCAATGCACTGAAATATCAATACTCAGCCTTGTAAAATTAGGCTCGAGAGCTGCACTTAAAGTGTTAGCATAGGTAACGGTGGCAATTCTTAAAAAAAAGACCTGAACTAAACCCTGTCTCCAGCCCAGTAAAAGTAGGCTAAAGCACACTTATCTGAAACATTGAATAGCCCATTTATCAACAAGAAAAAAAAAAGATTTACAAAAACTGACTACTTAAGACGTCAATTTAAGCTGGCTGTACGACAAGAAATATAATTTGCTGACGTCTACGCAGAAGATAATAATGTGAATCAAGACAGAATATATTTTCAAACGTACATAACTTTTAAGAAATGATAAATCTAGGAAAAGCATCTATGGAATAGCTTCTAGGGAATACTGTTTGAAGCCAATAACGTGAATGCCTTGTAAAAAATACTGGACATAGGTATACTCATGGAAATAAAGGACAGGGTATGCTTTCCCATTGGCAAGCAGCTAAAAGAAGCCAACCACACTCACTGATGCACACAGAAATTAGGTCTTTTTTTGGTCATATAATGGAATTCATCCTTTCATCCAATCTAGCCAGTTATAACAAACGTTCCTTCCAATCTAGCCAGTTATAACAAACGTTCCTTCCAATCTAGCCAGTTATAACAAACGTTCCTCCCTTTGTCTTTGTTGTAAGACTACATATAGTGATACTACTCACAGATGATTGTTAACATACTGTACTGGATCTGACTGGCGAAAATGTTTATTTGAATAAGGCTCCTTTGAGAAACATTATTAGAGAAGAAGCATTCTTTGAAACTTGATTTTTTGTTTTAGTTTCATAGGCAAATACAGGCACTCTCTACAGACCATTTCAAGCCTAGCCAAAAATCCCTATTCATAATCTCCCTCATGCCTCAAGATGGGCATGACAAGACAGACAAGAGAGTTTGAAACTGCCCATCCAGGCATCTAGGTTTACCTTGAAGGTGACAAGGGTGCTTCTCTGCTTGACTTGTAGTGGAAGCTTGTTCCAGAGGTGAGGGATACATTTGCATATGAATCCATTACATCAATGTGTCTTTACTTATCTGGTGATGAAGCTTTAGTTCCTTTAAGTATTTGCTGTACTATTGGTTCTGAAAAGGAATAGGTCAAATATGGTTAGATTTTTCATGGCACTAAAGACTAGACATAGATCTTCATGGAGGAGTCAGTACGAGTCTGAGTACAGAGAAATGGTTGCTAGTATGTCCTGATAATAAAGACTTTTGAGGCCAGTGATAATTTTTGTTATGAATCTGTGAGGTCTCACAATTTGTGCGATATGTTTAGATAAATACATGCCAAAAAAAGCATTATATTCAATAATGGGTCTGATAAGATAAATGAACTAAGATTTCTTTGGATCTAGTGGTGATGTCTTTGGAAATTAGATGGGCCAGATAAAAGGCCTTCTGAACTAGTGTAGAGAGATGGTCACATGATAAGAATTATCAACAAGAGTACCCAGATCCCTTACAACATTGTCTGACTTGGGTGGGGGGTGCATCTCTAATACTTTGTGACATTTTTTTTTTTACCAAAAAAATACTACTTTGTATTTCATACTGCTGTCCTTGTACCAATTGTTAATATGGTCAAAGACACGTTGGAGCAACAGTGAGTCAGATGAAGATCAAATAGCAACACCGAATTTACAGTCATCTGCAAATGTAGTTAACCATCCGAAATGCTGGCCTAAAGGTCTGAGAAATATACAACAAATATTAAAGGGCCCAAGATTGGGTCCTTTGGTACACCAATGGTAACTGTTTTGCTTCTAAAAATGACACCTTGAACCATATGTTAACCATCAGTAGCATGATATAGGGATTTATATTCAGATTTACAAGTCTATCAAAAATGCTTTCATGGGGGATAGTGTGGCAAAGGCCTTGGCCATGTCTAGATATGCTCTATGCACTGTGTAACTATTACCCACTGCTTCAGTTACTTTTTCAGACAAGTTAACAAGGTTAAAGACAAAGGACTTTCCTTCGATAAAACCAAACTGATTAAAGTCCAGGGTTGGGAGATTATCAATGCCCAGATTAATGAAGTCTGAGATCATGCATAGCTTTACATAATAGGCCAGTGAGATTAATGGGTTTGTAGTTACCAGGGTCTGTGGTTGTCCACCCTTGTGTAATGGCATTGCAAAGCTATTTTTTCAGGCTTCAGGAATGTAACCAGTGGATAAGTCTTAGATTAAAAAGTTTAAGTAGGTGCTGAGAAAGGCAGTAATTAGTACTGATCATCAGGCAACCTGCTATATTGTCAGGATGAAGTATTCTTAGTTTTATAAAGGGTTGTGTGATCTTGTTCCATATAAATAATGGGATTGTGGAACCTGCGGGATAGCTATAACTGTGGGTGGAGAAAATATGCACTAAATTTGTTAGCTAGGATATTAGCCATTTATTTTAGGTAGGAGAGGGTAGTATTACTACCTCCAAAGAGCTGGATATTTGTTAAGTTCCTGATATAGTTAAATAAAGATTTGAAGTTATTTTTTGGTTATAGTGGCTATTTTAAGTTCATACTGCATTTTGAGATCGTCAATGGTTCCCCTTAAGATGTCTAAGTTTGCTTCAGTGTGCTGTTAAGGTTGGTAGAATGAAACCTCTTATAAGCATCAAGCAGTTTCTTTCCCTTGTCATATTATCTATAGGTATATGGATATATATGTGGGCATTCCACCACAGGGGTTGCTTTATCAATACAACTATTTAAGTGGGATTAGAAGTCAGAGGTCTAAGTAGCAGCTTTAGCAATAGGATCCCCTTCGGAGGAGAAATGTAGCAGAATTTATTTAAGTCATCAAGTAACTGAAGAAGGTTTGCTTTTGAGACGTCATTAAACACAGAGCTATTTACAGTGAAGTGCCACCAGTTTTAATGAAAATGGACACTTTATTGTGGTCTAGTTTAACAAGATATGTATTTATTTATTTACATTTGTTTACTGGGATTTCCGACTGGACGCAGGTCCTTTTTCAGCGGATGCCCAGGGAGAAAAGCTCCACTTCATGTACATGATAAATAGAGATACAACGTTGCAGCAATAGTAAACAACATTACAGGTTGTTGGCTTTAATACAATAACAAGATATTGATTATCAACAGTATATACAGTAAACATTGCAAGTTAAGATAGTTTCTTGTTGTTTATAATATTAGTAACAAAAATGTCAGACAAGATTTTAAAGTATGTAAGACAACTAGCTGATTATGATTGTGGTTAGTAGTGGCGGTAGTATAGTTGGGTTGACAGTCTAGGTGGGGGGGGTAAGGATGGGGGTGTTGGTCTGGATTAGAACAAGGACAAAGCCAGTGTAAATTTAAGTGGAATTTGAGCACATTCTTGGAAAGGCTGCTGGAAGGTAGAGTAGTTATAGACGGTGGAAGATTGTTCTAAAGTTTAGATATGGTACATGAAAATATGGCTTCTCCTACTGAGTTTTCGGGTTTGATAACAGTGAGTTGATTTTTGTTGCTTGATCTTAGGGGCCTCGTGGAGTGATGGGGTTGGAGAAGGGTTTGAAGGGAAGGGATGTTATGGGGGTGGTTAATAAGTTTGAGCGAGGGTGAGTTGATTAAAGTGAAGGAACTGTGGGAGTTCTAGCCAGTTTAGTTCTTTAAGGGAGATACAATGATGGCTGTGGTAGGAGGTTCCAGTGGTAAATTTAGCAATTTTGTTGTAACAAGCATCCAGCTTGTGTAGGTCTGTCTGTCTAATGTTGGTTAGTATGGGGGATGCATAGACTACGGTGGAGATTAGCTGGGAAATGGCTATGGAGATTCTAGATGCCTTGGTTAGGAATCTAGCTTGAGGTATTTTAGTGGTGACCAGTTAATGTTTTGCAGGGAGGAGATGAAGGAGTTGGTGTTGAAGTTGGACTTGTTCCATATCTGCCTGTGGATAATGGGCTTGAGACTGCTTGTGTGGTGCCGAATTAGGAAAGTGGGGGAGTAGTCAATAAGACTGCCAAGTAAGCAACCTGCTAGGTAAGAGTGAGGGGCTTTCTGGACTAGGATCCAGTCAAGTAAGGTATGATTGTTAGGGTTTTTGTTGATTCGGATAGGGGATTGGATCTCTTGAGTGAACCCATGGAGATTAAGGTAAATGGTTGGGAGATTGTTATTACAGGATAGCCATTTGATGTTAAAGTCACCCAGTATGATGGTTTCCTGGAGTAGAGATAGATTAGCCCAGCTCAGCAGATTTTCTAGGAGTGTAATATTTTGCCCCGGTGTAAAATACCATCCTATGATATCGATTGTTTTGTTTGGGTTTAGTTTGAGAGTGGCATAAAGGATTTCTTCATTGCTGTGGTGAGAGGCAGATGAGTTCATGAGTTGAAAAGTGAGGTGGTGTTTAAATATCAATGCTACACCACCTCCTTTTTTGGACAATCTGTCTATGAGAAGGATGTTGTTATTCCGGAGGAAGTATTTCCTCACTTTTGATGTGAGGTTTGAGCCAGGTTTCAGTTAGGAAGAGAATATCTGGGGAATATATGCTTATGCTGGCATGTAAGCCTTGGATTTTATTGCATATGCTTCTGATGCTTAGGGACATTATAAGTAGGTCTGTTGTTTTCATGTTGGCTAGGAGTTGAGTTGTGTGTGTGTGTGTGTGTGTGTGGGGGGGGGGGGGTTGTTTGGACTAGGGTTTGTGGTTGGGCTGGATTTGACAGGACCTGAATTTGGACGGATGTCGCCAGTGAGGGCTAGTTTATAGAGGGTGTTTAGGATATGTTTTACATACATAGTAAACTGTTTATGGTATCCTTTATTTTTGAGTGTGTTAGGTGTTTGGTAATGGAGTGTGTGTATTGGGAGGATGTTTCTGCTGGCAGGGTTTGTTTATAGTGTAAATGTTTGACGGAGGGTGTTGAGAGAGTGCAGTGGAAGTTGTTGGGGCATGTGAATGTGGAGCCTTAGTAGAATGTAATATGAGCTAGAACTACGCAGGTTAGGACTGTTATTATATTGGGTAGTAGCATGATTGTGTTGGATTGTGAAAATCTGCTGAGCTGGGCTAATCTATCTCTAACTCCAGCTAGAGAGACCCCAAAAGTACCTCACCAAGAGGATCAAGGGCCTCCAACATATGTCATATGCTGCCAGACTAAAGAAACTCCAGCTCTATTCAGTAGCATACCGCCTGCTCAGAGGTGATCTGTGCCTGACGTACAAGGCCATGTCCAATCAGGAATTGATGGACATGCTCCACCTCAAAAAATCCAAATCCATCAGAACCATGAGAGCTAAAGATTTAAACCTCAGCACAAATATGAACAGGACATGCTGGAGGGACAGATTCATAACTCAGAGGCTTCCCATACTCTGGAACAGAATCCCAGTTCATGTTAGGCAGAGCTGCTCACTGACTCTCTTCAAGAGAAATCTTGACGAGTGGATGAGAGATCGTAGGTTTACCCCAGGGGTCATCTCTGTGTCACTACTAGACAGAGGCACAGTAAACTAATTATATTATGTAAGGGGGTCTTCACTGTGCCACTACTAGACAGAGGCACAGTATTCTAAATCTATTCTGTACACTTTTGTACCATTACATGGGGTGGCAAAAGTCACATCACTATGGCTAGGCTTATAAATGCCCCATGGCAGATATCCTAATACCAAACTATGAAACTATGGATGTAGTGGGAGGGGGTGACTAGTGGTGTAGACTAATTGGTGCTAATTAGGGGTGGAGGTAAGGCTAAGAATAACTCTAGAGGTACTGGGGGTGAGTGGAAATAGGGGGCAGGGAGGGGACAGAACTGAGCGTAGGAAACGGAGCGGCCTAGAAACCCCCAGGCTAAAGATTGCAGGGTAAGTGTCTAAAATAGTCAAACTGTTAGGAGTTATTAGAATCTATTAAAAAAAGAAAAACAACCTATAGACCCGATTTCAGCTGTGTCTTTTCTGGGGAGATACCTAGTTTGAAGCAGACAAAAAGTGGCAGTTTAAGTACCTTTTTGCCTCCATTTTACAAGTGGGCAATTCCAGTGTATCTACTGGGTTACCTTTTTTCGCCTAGAGCTTTATCTTGGTTTACTGATAACTAATAAGAAAAAGTTAACTGGGAAATGTATTTAGAACTGATTGGGGTGGGGGAGCAGCTGCAGTCCCTAGCCATGGGTAGAGCCAGTTATTTCTGCTTTAGACCAGGTACTTGCTACAGAAGCAGGCTAAGAGGGAAACATAGCTAGACACCTACAGTAACTTCTTTTCCTTTTAAAGCTCTTGAGTCCTTGTGACTGGTTTCTTCACTGCATATGCGGCCAATGTCCAAGGATTCAGCAAGTGGGGGACTGAGAGAGAACCTTTCTCAGGGACAGTGGCCACTAAATGAAAAGATGGAGACAAGAGGAATACATATGGAGCTGTGCAAGAACTTGCCATATTTGTGAGGACTAGAGGAAGGATATTGGGGCCCCAAGTAGGATGGTTAATTATTTGTGAATGAAAGTTAACATTTATAAGACTACATTTTTTATATTTATTGCTATAACTCAATAGTTCACTTACCAAGGGACCTAATACCATCAAGGTCTCAAGCACTCTTGGAACCCTTTTCTGCTCTCAAGATAATCCCTTTAAAAAATGTAATGTAAGATACGTACAATATCATAAAACTAATAAAGCAAAGGAGTATGTAGTTAAATTTAGAAGTTATGAGCAAAATCGATGACCAATGTTCCAATAATTAAAATCAGATGTTCATTTAATTTTGAATGGCACAGTGGGGCTAAGGATAGTGTGTTACCTCACAGCTAGAGGCTCCTCGGTTTGATTCTCATCTGGGGTGTCTTCTGTGCAGTCTCAATGTCCTCCTTGTATTTGCATGGGTTTCCTCCAGGTGCTCAGGTTTCATCCCACTTTCCAAAGACATGCACTCTAAATTGGCCATGTGTGTGAGTGGTGCAGAAGAACTACTGTGGTAGGGCAAGTCACCCAGCAGTGTAAAACTTGGCTCTAAATGATGGTCACTTTTGAAGTGACACCCTAACCCCATGTGCAAAAATGGGAAAAGGAGTTGTGGATGGATGGATGTTTAGTTAATTTCATTTCAGACTTTTTCCTTCAACTATTGCTCTATCAAAGAAGTATCAGATTCACTCCAAATAGTGTTGTTGCTTACTACTCTAAAAATATACAGATGCATTAGTCAATTGTTTTTTTCCCATTCTTCTTGTGGGCGAGCTATTCTCCATTGCAGTTTTACTCCCCTAAGCGCCATCCCACCTGATAACAGGTGGTACACAGGAAAGTGTACTTGGGTTTTAAAATCAATTTTGGGGCATGATCACCAGTGCTTCCTGTAGTAGTGAAGATGAAGAATTCCTAAGTGGAAGTAGGAGAGCATGGAAGCTGTCACAGGTGCTAGTAAAGGAAGGTTCTTTGCTTACGTATGGGCCTATCCAACAAAAGCTGGCAATGGGGTTTAGTTTATGAGAATGCATCTGCCCTGAGGCCTAGGGTGGCTTTACCTCTCAGACCATGCTCCACACTAAGGCTAGTGAATGTTTCAAACACTGGCTTCTGTTAGAGCTACATCAAATTTCCTGCTCCCCCCAACACACAGAAGTACATACACAACCAGTGCTACTGCTTCAGCAAACCACGTTCTGCAGTAAACCCCTGCAGACCCACATCTTACGCACACTTCAGAATTCAACTCTTAGTTTATATAGCACTCACACATTTCTCTGTGGAAAAGACTGCACCATTATTCTCCACCCCTACATATGCATATGCAAATGAGAATACCTGTGCCCTGACCTTAGTACTGTGTTACTTGGGTTACCTTAATCTGATGCACAGTGTAGCCAGTGTATACGTGAGTAAGCACAATCTAATACAGGGTTTGCATCGCTTTTACCGCATTGTATATGTTGTACTATTAGCCAGAGCTGTGTGGAAAGCTGATGTCTCTGTCAGAGCCATGGCATACTGCACCCATTTATTTAACATTTTCATACCATGCAGCTGAATACTCCATTAACTCCTCAACTGGTACAGCATCCACCGACTTGTGTGCTTGGAGATGCAGCTTCTGCAACTGTCCATCTAGCTATACCTACCTCCTAAATATGATAATGTTAAGCACTGCAAAACTGAAAAAAATTTAGCACATGTGGCAGGCTCATACTGCAGGGCACCACCAGACACATCTAGGCAGTGAAAGCATACCTTTAGCAGCAGCCCAAACACATGCTTCATGATCTTGGTTTTTGATAGGGCATAGATATATCACTAGTCTGACTTCATTCTGTGGATTTCTTATGGGCATCACCAACAGCCAGGGCTCCAAGGCATAGCCTTCATCAGCAGTAAAATGCCTCTGGGGGAAATGTTTCCTCACAAACCATTCATAAAGGTCAAGCATGTCATATGCAGAAGTTGTAATAACTGTCTAGGTGGACAACAGACACTTTCAATGATACCCTGTGAGTTTCCGACCACTTGGCAAGTAATCAATTGATAACCTTTGGAGTTCATGTGCCCTCTTTCCCATGTCTCCTAGTAGAGCCTTTATTTCAATAATGATGCAGTCTACGGCCCCCAATACCTCAGGGAAA